>NW_006789458.1:2208470-2225865 GCF_000442215.2 Lipotes vexillifer | reverse complement strand
GCTGAACGCTGACAGAAGACCTCAGACCTCCCAAAAGGCAAGAAAGTCCCCACATACCTGGGTAGGGCAAAATAATAAAGAGACAAAAAGAATAGGGACGGGACCTGCTCCTCTGGGAGGGAGCTGTGAAGGAGGAAATGTTTCCACACACTAGGAAGGCCCTTCACTGGCGGAGTAGGGGGTTGTGTTGGGGGGAAGCTGCAGAGCCACAGAGGAGAGTGCAGCAATAGGGGTGCAGAGAGCAAAGTGGAGAGATTCCCGCACAGAGGATCAGTGCCGACCAGGGCTCACCAGCCTGAGAGGCTTGTCTGCTCACCTGCCCGGGAAAGTGGGGACTGGGAACTGAGGTTCCAGCTTCGGAGGTCGGATCCCAGGGAGAGGACTGGAGTTGGCTGCATGAACACAGCCTGTAGGGTGGTAGTGTGCCACAGCTAGCTGGGAGGGAGTCCAGGAAAAACTCTGGACCTGCCTAAGAAGCAAGAGAACATTGTTTTGGGGTGCACGAGGAGAAGAGATTCAGAGCACAGACTAAATGAGCTTCAGAGACCGGCACGAGACGTGGCTATCAGTGCTGACACCAGAGACAGGCATGAAACGCTAAGGCTGCTGCTGCAGCCACCAAGAATCGTGTGTGCAAGCACAGGTCACTATTCATATCTCCCCTCCCGGGAGCCTGGGCAGCCCGCCACTGCCATGGTCCCGTGATCCAGGGACATCTTCCCTGGGAGAACACACGGCGCGCCTCAGGCTATTGCAACATCATTGAGGCCTCTGCTGCCGCAGGCTCACCCTGCATTCCATACCCCTCCTACCCCCATGACCTGAGTGAGCCAGAGCTCCCTAATCAGCCACTCCTTTAACCTCGTCCTGTATGGGTGAAGAACAGACACCACAGGGCGACCTACATGCAGAGGCAGGGCCAAATCCAACACGGAACCCCAGAAGCTGTGCGAACAAAGAAGAGAAAGGGAAATTTCTCTTTGAGTGTCAGAAGCAGTGGATTAAATCTCCACAATCAACTTGATGTACCCTGCATCTGTGGAATACCTGAATAGACGACAAATCATACCAAAATTGAGGCAGCAGACTTCGGGAGCAACTGTAGACTTGGGGTTTTCTGTATGTGGCTGACTAGTTTCTGATTTATATGTTTACCTTAGTTTAGTTTCTGGTTACCTTAGTTTAGTATCTTGTTATCATTGGTGGTTTTGTTTGGTTGCTCTCTTCTTTTTTTTTAATTACATATTTTAGTTTTTATTTTAATAATATTTTTTAAATTTTTTATTTTAATAACTTTATTTCATTTTATTTTTTCTTCTCTCCTTTCTTCTGAGCTGTGTGGCTGACAGGGTTTTGGTGCTCCGGCTGGGTGTCAGGCATGAGCCTCAGAGGTGGGAGAGCGGAGTTCAGGACATTGGACCAGCAGAGACCTCCAGGCCCCATGTAACATCAATCAGCAACAGCTCTCCCACAGATCTCTGTCTCAATGCTAAGACTCAGCTACACTCAACGACCAGCAAGCTCCAGTGCTGGACACCCCATGCCAAAAACTAGCAAGACAGGAACATACCCCACCCATTAGCAGAGAGGCTGCTTAAAATCATAATAGGTTCAGAGACACACCAAAACACAACACCAGACTTGGTCCTGCCCACCAAAAAGACAAAATCCAGCTTCATCCACCATAACACAGGCACAAGTCCCCTCCACCAGGAAGCCTACACAACACACTGAACCAACCTTACCCTCTGGGGGCAGGCACCAAAAACAATGGAAACTATAAACCTACAGCCTGCAAAAAGGAGACCCCAAACACAGTAAATTAAGCAAAATGAGAAGACAGAGAAACACACAGCAGATGAAGGAGCAAGGTAAAACCCCACCAGACCAAATAAATGAAGAGGAAATAGGCAGTCTACCTGAAAAGCAATTCACAGTAATGATAGTAGAGATGATCCAAAATCTTGGAAATAGAATAGAGAAAATACAAGAAACGTTTAACAAGCACCTAGAAGAACTAAAAAAACAAACAACCAATGATGGACAACACAATAAATGAAATTTAAAATTCTCTAGAAGTAATCAATAGAAGAATGACCAAGGCAGAAGAATGGATAAGTGATCTGGAAGATAAAATAGTGGAAATAACTACCACAGAGCAGAATAAAGAAAAAAGAATGCAAAGAATTGAGGACAGTCTCAGAGACCTCTGGGACAACATTAAATGCACTAACATTTGAATTATAGGGGTCCTAGAAGAAGAAGAGAAATAAAAGGGGGGCTGAGAAAATATTTAAAGATATTATAGTTGAAATCTTCCTTAATATGGGAAAGGAAATAGTCAATCATGTCCAGAAAGTGCAGAGTCCCATACAGGATAAATTCAAGGAGAAACACACCAAGACACGTATTAGTCACACTATCAAAAATTAAACACAAAGAAAAAATATTGAAAGCAGCAAGGGAAATGCAACAAATAATATACAAGGGAATCTCCATAAGGTTAACAGCTGATCTTTCAGCAAAAACTCTGAAAGCCAGAAGGGAGCGGCAGGACATATTGGAAGTGATGAAAGGGAAAAACCTACAACCAAGATTACTCTACTCAGGGCTTCCCTGGTGGCGCAGTGCTTGAGAGTCCGCCTGCCGATGCAGGAGACGCGGGTTCGTGCCCCGTTTCGGGAGGATCCCACATGCCGCGGAGCGGCTGGGCCCGTGAGCCATGGCCGCTGGGCCTGCGCGTCCGGAGCCTGTGCTCCGCAAATGGGAGAGGCCACGACAGTGAGAGGCCCGCATAACGCAAGAAAAAAAAAAAAAAAAAAAGATTACTCTACTCAGCAAGGATGCCATTCAGATTCAATGGAGAAATTAAAACTTTTACAGACAAGCAAAAGCTAAGAGGATTCAGCACCACCAAACCAGCTTTACAACAAATACCAAAGGAACTTCTCTAGGCAGGAAACACAAGAGAAGGAAAAGACCTACAATAACAAGCCCAAAACAATTAAGAAAATGGAAATAGGATTGTATTGATTTAAAAAATCAATACATATTGATAATTACCTTAACTGTAAATGGATAAAAAGTTCCAACCAAAAGACATAGACTGGCTGAATGGATACAAAAGCAAGACCAGTATATATGCTGTCTACAAGAGACCCACTTCATACCTAGGGACACATACAGACTGAAAGTGAGGGGATGGAAAAAGATACACCCTGAGAAAACCATAATTCAAAAAGAGACATGTACCACAATTTTCATTGCAGCACTATATACAATAGCCAGGACATGGAAGCAAGGTAAGTGTCCATCAACAGATGAATGGATAAAGAAGTTGTGGAACATATATACAATGGAATATTACTCAGTCATAAAAACAAATGGAACTGAGTTATTTGTAGTGAAGGGAATGGACCTAGAGTCTGTCATGAAGAATGAAGTAAGTCAGAAAGAGAAAAAAAAATACCATACACTAACACATATATATGGAATCTAAAGAAAAATAACTAACTCTGAAGAACCTAGGGGCAAGAGAGAAATAAAGACACAGATGTAGAGAATGGACTTGAGGACACAGGGAAGGGGAATGGTAAGCTGGGAAGAAGTGAGAGAGTGACATTGAAATATATACACTACCAAATGTAAAATAGATAGCTAGTGGGAAGCAGCCACATAGCACAGGGAGATCAGGTTGGTGCTTTGTGACCACCTAGAGGGGTGGGATAGAGAGGGTGGGAGGAAGATGCAAGAGGGAGGGGATATGGGGATATATGTATACTTATAGCTGATTCACTTTGTTATACAGCAGAAACTAACACAACAACGTAAAGCAATTAAACTCCAATAAAGATGTTAAAATAGGGCTTCCCTAGTGGTGTAGTAGTTTGAAGTCCACCTGCCAATGCAGGGGATGCGGGTTCATGCCTCACTCTGGGAGGATCCCGCATGCCATGGAGCGGCTGGGACTGTGAGCCATGGCCACTGGGCATGCACGTCCGGAGCCTGTGCTCTGCAAGGGGAGAGGCTGCAGCACTGAGAGGCCTGTGTATCACAAAAAAAAAAAAAAAAAAAAAAAAAAGATGTTCAAATAAATAAATTAATTAATTAAATAAAAGTGGCAGAGTGACATATATATACAGAGAGTCATGTGGTACCAAACATAACTGTCTAGGGATGGGCAGGCATTTATCAGGCTATATGCTAGGTACTGACTATACAAAGACAAGCAATTTCATCCACATCCTTGAAGGAATTCATATAAGAGGAAGATACTCATGAACAAATAATTATAAGACAACAAGATAAATATTATGTTGGAAAAATACAACTTCAAATTTTTCATGAAAATATCCTTGAACTGCAGAGAAGGAAACAATGGGGGTTTTGCTTACAATGGCCCTCTGTAAAGAATGAAATTATTTGCTATTTCAAATTTTATCTTTAAAATTCATGTGAATTGGGGCTTTATTTTATATTTGTAATTCAATATATGTATATGTTTTTAATAACTTGTCATCATGAAAATAATGTTATTTATCCTTTGGACTCACAAAAATATTGTTGCTATGAATCTATTATTACCAGAAAATAAGAGTCAATTGAAGGGGGATGACTGGATCAGGATATTCCTTTTTCTGCACTGATGTCAGAATATTTCTAAAATCTAGGCCCACTAAGATAAATGCCTATTAATGACAATATTTTAAAGGATTTTTATGAGCATTATCACATTATGAGTTAACCTTTACTGTTATGATTAATAATTAGCTCATTTAACTTTCTCAGGCACTTCTCCTTTGTTGAAAAATTTTTTAACATCTTTATTGGTGTATAATCATTTTACAATGGTGTGTTAGTTTCTGCTTTATAACAAAGTGAATCAGTTATACATATACTTATGCTCCCATATCTCTTCCCTCTTGCGTCTCCCTCCCTCCCACCCTCCCTATCCCCTCCACTTCTAGGTGGTCACACAACACCAAGCTGATCTCCTTGTGCTATGCGGCTGCTTCCCACTAGCTATCTATTTTACACTTTGGCAGTGTCCATGCCACTCTCTCACTTTGTCACAGCTTACCCTTCCCCCTCCGCATATCCTCAAGTCCATTCTCTAGTAGGTCTGTGTCTTTATTCCCATCTTACATCTATGTTCTTCATGACCGTTTTTTGTTTTTTTTCTTAGATTGCATATATATGTGTTAGCATACAGTATTTGATTTTCTCTTCCTGACTTACTTCACTCTGTATGACAGACTCTAGGTCCCTCCACCTCACTACAAATAACTCAATTTCATTTCTTGTTATGGCTGAGTAATATTCCATTGTATACATGTGCCACATCTTCTTTATGCATTCATCTGATGATGGACACTTAGGTTGTTTCTATCTCCTGGCTATTGTAAATAGAGCTGCAATGAACATTTTGGTACATGACTATTTTTGAATTATGGTTTTCTCAGGATATATGCCCAGTAGTGGGACGGCTGAGTAGTATGGTAGTTCTAGTTGTAGTTTTTTAAGGAACCTCCATACTGTTCTCCATAGTGGCTGTATCAATTTACATTCGCACCAGCAGTGCAAGAGTGTTCCCTTTTCTCTACACCCTCTCCAGCATTTATTGTTTCTAGATTTTTTGATGATGGCCATTCTGATCGGTGTGAGATGATATCTCATTGTAGTTTTGATTTGTATTTCTCTAATGATTAATGATGTTGAGCATTCTTCATGTGTTTGTTGGCAATCTGTATATCTTCTTTGGAGAAATGTCTATTTAGGTCTTCTGCCCATTTTGGGATTGGGTTGTTTGTTTTTTCGTTATTGAGCTGCATGAGATGCTCCTAAATTTTAGACATTAATCTATTGTCAGTTGCTTCATTTGTAAATATTTTCTCCATTCTGAGGGTTGTCTTTTCATCTTGTTTATGATTTCCTTTGCTATGCAAAAGCTTTTAACTTTCATTAGGTCCCATTTGTTTATTTTTATTTTTATTACCACTTCTCTAGGAGGTGGGTCAAAAAGGATCTTGCTGTGATTTATGTCATAGAGTGTTCTGCCTATATTTTCCTCTAAGAGTTTGATAGTGTCTGGCATTACATTTAGGTCTTTAATCCATTTTGAACTTATTTTTGTGTATGGTGTTAGGGAGTGTTCTAATCTCATACTTTTACATGTATCTGTCCAATTTTCCCAGCACCACTTATTGAAGTGGCTGTCTTTTCTCCACTGTATATTCTTGCCTCGATTATCAAAGATAAGGTGACCATACATGCATGGGTTTATCTCGGGGCTTTCTATCCTGTTCTATTGATCTATATTTCTGTTTTTGTGCCAGTACCATACTGTCTTGATTGCTGTAGCTTTGTAGTATAGTCTGTAGTCAGGGAGCCTGATTCCTCCAGGTTCATTTTTCGTTCTCAAGATTGTTTTGATTATTCGGGACTTTTGTGTTTCCATACAAATTGTGAAATATTTTGTTCTAGATTTGTGAAACATGCCAGTGGTAGTTTGATAGGGATTGCATTGAATCTGTCGATTGCTTTGGGTAGAACAGTCATTTTCACAATATTGATTCTTCCAATCCAAGAACATGGTATATCTCTCCAACTATTTATATCATCTTTAATTTCTTTCATCAGTGTCTTATAATTTCCTGCATACAGGTGTTTTTTTCACCTTAGGTAGCTTTATTCCTAAATATTTTATTCTTTTTGTTGCAATGGTAAATGGGAGTGTTTTCTTAATTTCACTTTCAGATTTTTCATAATTAGTGTATAGGAATGAAAGAGATTTCTGTGCAGTAATTTTGAATCCTGCTACTTTACCAAATTCATTGATCAGCTCTAGTAGCTTTCTGGTAGCATCTTTAGGATTCTCTATGTATAGTATCATGTCATCTGCAAACAGTGACAGCTTTACTTCTTCTTTTCCAATTTGGATTCCTTTTATTTCTTTTTTTCTCTGATTGATGTGGCGAAAACTTCCAAAACTATGTTGAATAATAGTGGTGAGAGTGGGCAACCTTGTCTTGTTCTGATCTTAGTGGAAATGCTTTCAGTTTTTCACCATTGAGGACAATGTTGGCTGTAGGTTTGTCATATTGGGCCTTTACTATGTTGAGAAAAGTTCCCTCTATGCCTACTTTCTAGAGGGTTTTTATCATAAATGGGTGTTGAATTTTGTCAAAAGCTTTCTCTGCATCTATTGAGATGATCATATGGTTTTTCTCCTTCAATTTGTTAATATGGTGTATCACATTGATTGATTTGTGTATATTGAAGAATCCCTGCATTCCTGTAATAAACCCCACTTGATCATGGTGTATGATCCTTTTAATGTGCTGTTGGAATCTGTTTGCTAGTATTGTGTTGAGGATTTTTGCATCTATGTTCATCAGTGATATTGGCCTTTAGTTTTCTTTCTTTGTGAAATCTTTTCTGGTTTTGGTATCAGGGTGATGGTGGCCTCATAGAATGAGTTTGGGAGTGTTCCTCTCTCTGCTATATTTTGGAAGAGTTTGAGAAGGATAGATGTTAGCTCTTCTCTAAATGTTTGATAGAATTCGCCTGTGAAGCCATCTTGTCCTGGGTTTCTGTTTGTTGGAAGAATTTTAATCACAGTTTCAATTTCAGTGCTTGTGATTGGTCTGTTCATATTTTCTGTTTCTTCCTGATTCAGTCTTGGCAGGTTGTGAATTTCTAAGAATTTGTCCATTTCTTCCAGGTTGTCCATTTTATTGGCATAGAGTTGCTTGTAGTAATCCCTCATGATCTTTTGTATTTCTGCCGTGTCAGTTGTTACTTCTCCTTTTTCATTTCTAATTCTATTGAATTGAGTCTTCTCCCTTGTTTTCTTGATGAGTCTGGCTAATGGTTTATCAATTTTGTTTATCTTCTCAAAGAACCAGCTTTTAGTTTTATTGATCTTTGCTATTGTTTCCTTCATTTCTTTTTCATTTATTTCTGATCTTATCTTTAGGATTTCTTTCTTTTTGGTATTTTTTTTTTGCGGTACGCAGGCCTCTCACTGTTGTGGGCTCTCCCGTTGTAGAGCACAGGCTCTGGACATGCAGGCTCAGCAGCCATGGCTCACGGGCCCAGCCGCTCCGCGGCATGTGGATTCTTCCCAGACTGAGGCACAAACCCATGTCCCCTGCATCGGCAGGCGGACTCTCAACCACTGCGCCACAAAGGAAGCCCCTTTTGTTCTTTTTTTGTTATTCTTTCTCTAATTGCTTTAGGTGCAAGGTTACGTTATTTATTTGATGTTTCCTGTTTCTTAACGTAAGAGTGTATTGCTATAAACTTCCCTCTTAGAACTGCTTTTGCTGCATCCCATAGGATTTGGGTCTCCATTGTCATTTGTTTCTAGGTATTTTTTGATTTCCTCTTTGATTTCTTCAGTGATCACTTCGTTAGTAAGTAGTGTATTGTTTAGCCTCCATGTGTTTGTAATTTTTACAGATCTTTTTCTGGAATGGATATCTAGTTTCATAGCGTTGTGGTCGGAAAAGATACTTGAAACAATTTCAATTTTCTTAAATTTGCCAATGCTTGATTTGTGACCCAAGATATGATCTATCCTGGAGAATGTTCCATGAGCACTTGAGAGAAATGTGTATTCTGTTGTTTTTGGATGGAATGTCCTATAAATATCAATTAAGTCCATCTTGTTTAATGTATCATTTAAAGCTTGTGTTTCCTTATTTATTTTCATTTTGGATGATCTGTCCATTGGTGAAAGTGGGGTGTTAAAGTCCCCTACTATGAATGTGTTACTGTCGATTTCCCCTTTTATGACTGTTAGTATTTGCCTTATGTATTGAGGTGCTCCTATGTTGGGTGCATAAATATTTACAATTGTTATATCTTCTTCTTGGATCGATCCCTTGATCATTATGTAGTGTCCTTCTTTGTCTCTTGTAATAGTCTTTATTTTAAAGTTTATTTTGTCTGATATGAGAATTGCTACTCCAGCTTTCTTTTGGTTTCCATTTGCATTGAATATCTTTTTCCACCTCCTCACTTTCAGTCTTTATGTGTCCCTAGGTCTGAAGTGGGTCTCTTTTAGACAGCATATATATGGGTCTTGTTTTTGTAGCCCTTCAGCCAGTCTGTGTCTTTTGGTGGGAGCATTTAATCCATTTACATTTAAGGTAATTATCAATATGTATGTTCCTATTCCCATTTTCTTAATTGTTTTGGGCTTGTTATTGTAGGTCTTTTCCTTCTCTTGTGTTTCTTGCCTAGAGAAGTTCCTTTAGCATTTGTTGTGAAGCTGGTTTGGTGGTGTTGAATTCTCATAGCTTTTGCTTGTCTGTAAAGGTTTTAATTTCTCCATCAAATCTGAATGAGATCCTTGCTGGGTAGAGTAATCTTGGTTGTAGGTTTTTCTCCTTCATCACTTTAAATATGTCCTTCCACTCCCTTCTGGTTTGCAGAATTTCTGCTGAAAGATCAGCTGTTAACCTTATGGAGATTCCCTTGTGTGTTATTTGTTGTTTTTCCCTTGCTGCTTTTAATATGTTTTCTTTGTATTTCATTTTTGATAGTTTGATTAATATGTGTCTTGGCCTGCTTCTCCTTGGATTTATCCTGTATGGGACTCTCTGTGCTTCCTGGATTTGATTAATTATTTCCTTTCCCATATTAGGGAAGTTTTCAACTATAATCTCTTCAAATATTTTTTTCATTTTTTCCCTTTCTTTTTCTCTTTTTCTGGGACCACTATAATTCAAAAGTTGGTGAGCTTAATGTTGTCCCAGAGGTCTCTGAGACTGTCCTCAGTTCTTTTCATTTTTTTTTATCTTTAATCTTCTCTGCAGTAGTTATTTCCACTGTTTTATCTTCCAGGTCACTTATCTGTTCTTCTGCCTCATTTATTATGCTATTGATCCCTTCTAGAGTATTTTTAATTTCATTTATTGTGTTGTTCATCATTGCTTGTTTCATCTTTAGTTCTTCTAGGTCCTTGTTAAATGTTTCTTGCATTTTGTCTATTCTATTTCCAAGATTTTGGATCATCTTTCTCTCATTATTCTGAATTCTTTTTCAGGTAGACTGCCTATTTCCTCTTCATTTTTTAGGTCTGGTGGGTTTTTACCTTGCTCCTTCATCTGCTGTGTGTTTTTCTGTCTTCTCATTTTGCTTATCTTACTGTGTATAGGGTCTCCTTTTCACAGGCTACAGGTTCATACTTACTGTTGTTTTTGGTGTCTGTCCCCAGTGGTGAATGTTGGTTCAGTGGGTTGTGTAGGCTTTCTGGTGGAGGGGACTAGTGCCTGTGTTCTGGTGGATGATGCTGGATCTTGTCTTTTTGGTGGGCAGGTCCACGTCTGGTGGTGTGTTTTGGGGTTTCTGTGCACTTATTATGATTTTAGGCAGCCTCTCTGCTAATGGGTGGGTTGTGTTCCTGTCTTGCTAGTTGTTTGGCATAGGGTGTCCAGCACTGTAGCTTGCTGGTCGTTGAGTGAAGCTGGGTGTTGGTGTTGAGATGGAGTTCTCTGGGAGATTTTCCCCATTTGATATTATGTGGAGCTGGGAGGTCTCTTGTAGACTAGTGTCCTGACGTTGGCTCTCCCACCTCAGAGGCACATCACTGACTCCTGGATGAAGCACAAAGAGCCTTTCATCCACAAGGCTCAGAATAAAAGGGAGAAAAAGTAGAAAGAAAGAAAGAAGATAAAATAGGATAAAATGAAATAAGTTATTAAAAAGAAAATAATTATTAAGAAAAAATAATTTTTTAAGTAAAAAAAAAAAAAAAGGACGCACAGAACCCTAGGACAAATAGTGAAAACAAAGCTATACAGACAAAATCTCCCACAGAAGCATACACATCCACACTCACAAAAGGAGGAAAAGGGGAGAAAATAATATATCTTGCTCTCAAAGTCCACCTCCTCAATTTGGGATGATTTGTTGTCTATTCAGGTATTCCACTGATGCAGCGTACATCAGGTTGATTGTGGAGATTTTATCCACTGCTCCTGAGGCTGCTGGGAGAAATTTCCCTGCCTCTGTGTGTAGGTCGTTGAAGGCGTCTGTTCTTCACTCAGACAGGACGGGGTTAAAGGAGCAGCTGATTCAGGGGCTCCAGCTCACTCAGGCCTGGGGAGGGAGGGTTATGGGACGAGCCTGTGGCGGTAGAGGCCTGCGTGCCATGCAGCAGCCTGAGGCACACCGTTCGTTCTCCCGGGGAAGTTGTCCCTGGATCCCAGGACCCTGGCAGTGTTGGGCTTCACAGGCTCCCAGGAGGGGAGGTGTGGAGAGTGACCTGTGCTCACACACATGTTTCTTGGTGGTGGCAGGAGCAGCGTTAGCATGTCATGACCATCTCTGGGGTCTGCACTGTTAGCCGTGGCTCGTGCCCATCTCTGGAGCTCCTTTAAGCAGTGCTCTTAATCCCCTCTCCTCGCGCACCAGGAAACAAAGGGGGAAGAAAAAATCTCTTGCCTCTTTGGCAGCTCCAGACTTTTTCCTGGACTGCTTCCTGGCTAGCCTTGGCACACTAGCCCCTTCAGGCTGTGTTCACGCCGCCAACCCCAGTCCTCTCCCTGCGATCCTACCGAAACCTGAGCCTCAACTTCCAGCCCCCGCCCACCCCGGCGGGTGAGCAGACAAGCCTCTCGGTCTGGTTAGTGCCGGTTGGCACCGATCCTCTGTGCAGGAATCTCTCCATGTTGCCCTCCGCACCACTGTTGCTGCTGTCTCCTCTGTAGCTCTGAAGCTTCCCCCTCTGCCACCCATGGTCTCTACCCGTGAAGGGGCTTCCTAGGGTGTGGAAACCTTTTCTCCTTCACAGCTCCCTCCCACTGGTGCAGGTCCCATCCCTATTCTTTTGTCTCTGTTTTTTCTTTTGTCTTTTGCCCTGCCCAGGTACGTGGGGAGTTTCTTGCCTTTTGGGAGGCCTGAGGTCTTCTGCCAGCATTCAGTGGGTGTTCTATAGGAGCAGTTCTACGTGTAGATGTATTTCTGATGTATCTGTGGGGAGGAAGGTGATCTCTGTGCCTTACTCTTCCACCATCTTCCTCAACTCCTGGAATTTATTTGTTTTTAATTTAATTTTATTTTTTATACAGCAGGTTCTCATTAGTTATCCATTTTATGCATATTAGTGTATATATGTCAATCCCAATCTCCCAATTCATCACACCACCACCACAACCTCCCCCCTGCCATGTTCCCCGCTTGGTGTCCATACGTTTGTCCTCTACATCTGAGTCTCAATTTCTGCCCTGGAAACCAGTTCATCTGTACCATATTTCTAGGTTCCACATATATGCATTACTATACAATATTTGTTTTTCTTTTTCTGAATTACTCCACTCTGTATGACAGTCTCTAATTCCATCCACGTCTCTACAAATGACCCAATTTCATTCCTTTTTATGGCTGAGTAATATTTCATTGTATATATGTACCACATCTTCTTGATCCATTCATCTGTCGATGGGCATTTACATTGCTTCCACGTCCTGGTTATTGTAAATAGTGCTGCAATGAACATTGGGGTGCATATGTCTTTTTGAATTATTGTTTTCTCTGGGTATATGCTCAGTAGTGGGATTGCTGGATCATATGGTAATTCTATTGTTAGGTTTTTAAGGATCCTCCATACTGTTCTCCATAGTGGCTGTATCAATTTACATTCTCACCAACAGTGCAAGAGTGTTCCGTTTTCTCCACACCCTCTCCAGCATTTGTTGTTGTAGATTTTCTGATGATGTCCATTCTGACTGGTGTGAGGTGATACCTCATTGTAGTTTTGATTTGCATTTCTCTAATAATTAGTGATGTTGAGCAGCTTTTCATGTGCTTCTTGGCTATCTGTATGTCTTCTTTGGAGAAATGTCTATTTAGGTCTTCTGCACATTTTTGGATTGGGTTGTTTGTTTTTTTAATATTGGGCTGCATGAGCTGTTTTATATATTTTAGAGATTAATCTTTTGTTGATTCGTTTGCAAATATTTTCTCCCATTCTGAGGGTTATCTTCTTATCGTTTTTGTAGTTTCCTTTACTGTGCAAAAGCTTTTAAGTTTCATTAGATTCCATTTGTTTATTTTTGTTTTTATTTCCCTTTCTTTAGGAGGTGGATCAAAATAGATCTTGCTGTGATTTATGTCATAGAATGTTATTCCTATATTTTCCTCTAAGAGTTTTATAGTGTGTGGTCTTACATTTAAGTCTCTAATCTATTTTGAGTTTATTTTTGTGTATGGTGTTAGGGAGCATTCTAATTTCATTCTTTTACTTGTAGTTGTCCTGTTTTCCCAGCACCACTTATTGAAGAGACTGTCTTTTCTCCATTGTATATCCTTGCCTCCTTTGTCATAGATTATTTAACCATAGGTGCGTGGGTTTATCTCTGGGCTTTCTATCCTGTTCCATTTATCTATATTTCTGTTTTTGTGGCAGTACCATATTGTCTTGATGACTGTAGCTTTGTAGTATAGTCTGAGGTCAAGGAGTCTGATTCCTCCAGCTCCATTTTCTTCCCTCAACACTGTTTTAGCTATTTGGGGTCTTTTGTGTCTCCATAAAATTTTAAGATATTTTGTTCTATTTCTGTAAAAAGTGCCATTGGTAATTTAATAGGAATTGCATTAATCTGTAGATTGCTTTGGGTAGTATAGTCATTTTCTCAATACTGAGTCTTTCAACCCAAGAAAATGGTATATCTCTCCATCTGTTGGTATCATCTTTCATTTCTTTCATCAGTGTCATAATTTTCTGCATACAGGTCTTTTGTCTCCTTAGGTAGGTTTATTCCTAGCTATTTTCTTCTTTTTGTTGCAATGGTAAATGAGAATCTTTCCTTAATTTCTCTTTCAGATTATTCATCATTAGTGTATAGGAATGCAAGAGATTTCTATGCATTAATTTTGTGTCCTGCAACTTTACCAAATTGATTGATTAGCTCTAGGAATTTTCTGGTGGAATCTTTAGGATTCTCTATGGATAGTATCATGTCATCTGCTAACAGTGATAGTTTTACATTTTCCTTTCCAATTTGTATTCCTTTTATTTCTTTTTCTTCTCTGATTGCCGTGGCCAGGATGTCCAAAACTATGTTGAGTAATAGTGGTGAGAGTGGATATCCTTGTCTTGTTCCTGATCTTAGAGGAAATGCTTTCAGTTTTTCACCATTGATAATGTTATTCACTGTGGGTTTGTCATATATTGCCTTTACCATATTGAGGTAGGTTCCCTCTATGCCCACTTTCTGGAGAGTTTTTTTAATCATAAATGAATGTTGAATTTTGTCAAAAGCTTTTTCTGCATCTATTGAGATGATCATATGGTTTTTCTTCTTCAGTTGTTAATATGGTGTATCACATTCATTGATTTGCGTATATAGAAGAATCCTTGCATCCCTGGGGTAAATCCCACTTGATCATGGTGTTTGATCCTTTTATTTTGTTATTGGACTCTGTTTGCTATTATTTTTTTGAGGATTTTTGCATCTATATTCATGAGTGGTGTAGGTCAGTAATTTTCTTTTTTTGTAGTATCTTTGTCTGCTTTTGGTATCAGGGTGATGGTGGCCTCATAGAATGAGACTGGGTGTATTCCTTCCTCTGCAATTTTTTGGAAGAGTTTGAGAAGGATGGGTGTTAGCTGTTCTCTAAATGTTTGATAGAATTCACCTGTGAAGCCATCTGGTCCTGGACTTTTGTTTTTTGGATGATCTTTAATCACATTTTCAATTTCATTACTTGTGATTGGTCTGTTCATATTTTCTATTTATTCCTGGTTCAGCCTTGGAAGCTTATAGCTTTCTAAGAATTTATCCATTTCTTCCAAGTTGTCCATTTTATTGGCATAGAGTTGCATGTAGTAGTCTCTTAGGATGCTTTGTATTTCTGCAGTGTCTGTTGTAACTTCTCCTTTTTCATTTCTAATTGTATTGAGTTGAGTCCTCTCCCTCTTTTTCTTGATAGGTCTGGCTAATGGTTTATCAATTTTGTTTATCTTCTCAAAGAACCAGCTTTTAGTTTTATTGATCTTTGCTATTGTTTTTTTTGTTGTTTCTATTTCATTTATTTCTGCTCCGATCTTTATGACTTCTTTCCTTCTGCTTACTTTGGGTTTTGTTTGTTGTTCTTTCTCTAGTTCCTTTAGGTGGAAGGTTAGAGTGTTTATTTGAGATGTCTGTTGTTTCTTGAGGTAGGAATGATTTGCTATAAACTTCTTTCTTCGCACTGCTTTTGCTGCATCTCATAGGTTTTCGATCGTCGTGTTTTCATTGTCATTTGTCTCTAGGTATTTTTTTATTTCCTCTTTGATTTCTTCAGTGATCTCTTGGTTATTTAGTAACGTATTGTTTAGCCTCCATGTGTTTGAGTTGATTTCCTTTTTTTCCCCTGTAATTGATTTCTAATTTCATAGCGTTGTGGTCAGAAAAGCTACCTAATATGATTTCAAATTTCTTAAATTTACTGAGGCTTGATTTTTGACCCAAGATGTGATATATCCTGTAGAATGTTCTGTGCACACTTGAGAAGAAATTGTAAACTGTTGCTTTTGGATGGAATGTCCTATAAATATCAATTAAATCTATCTGGTCTATTGTGTCATTTAAAGCTTGTGTTTCCTTATTAATTTTCTTTTTGGATGATCTCTCCATTGCTGTAAATGAGGTGTTAAAGTCCCCCAGTATTATTGTGTTACTGTCAATTTCCCTTTTATAGCTGTTAGCAGTTGCCTTATGTATTGAGGTGCTCCTATGTTGGGTGCATATATATTTATAATTGTTATCTCTTCTTCTTGGACTGACACCTTGATCATTATGTAGTGTCCTTCCTTGTCTCTTATAACATTCTTTATTTTAAAGTCTATTTTATCTGATATGAGTATTGCCACTACAGTTTTCTTTTGATTTCCATTTGCATGGAATATCCTTTTCCATCCCCTCACTGGCAGTCTGTATGTGTCCCTAGGTCTGAATTGGATCTCTTGTAGACAGCATATATATGGGTCTTGTTTTTGTATCCTTTCAGTGAGCTTGTGTCTTTTGGTTGGAGCATTTAATCCATTCACGTTTAAGGTAATTATCAATGTGTATGTTCCTATGACGATTTTCTTAATTGTTTTGGGCTTGTTTTTGTAGGTCCTTTTCTTCACTTGTGTTTCCCACTTAGAGAAGTTCCTGTAGCGTTTGTTGTTGAGCTCGTTTGGTGGTGCTGAATTCTCTTAGCTTTTGCTTGTCTGTAAAGCTTTTGATTTCTCCATCAAATCTGAATGAGATCCTTGTCGGGTAGAATAATCCTGGTTGTACGTTCTTCCCTTTCATCACTTTAAATATGTCATGTCACTCTCTTCTGTCTTGTAGAGTTTCTGCCAGGAGATCAGCTCTTAACCTTATGGGAGTTCCCTTGTATATATTTGTCATTTTTCCCTTGCTGTTTTCAGTAATTTTTCTTTGTCTTTAATTATTGCCAATGTGATTACTATGTGTCTCAGCATGTTTCTCCTTGGGTTTATCCTTTATGGTTTTCTCTGCACTTCCTGGACTTGGGTGGCTATTTTCTTTCCCATGTTAGGGAAGTTTTCAACTATAATCTCTGCAAATATTTTCTCGGGTGTTTTCTCTCTCTCTTCTCCTTCTGGGACTCCTATAATGTGAATGTTGTTGTATTTAATATTGTCCCAGAGGTCTCTTAGGCTGTCTTTCATTTGTTTTCATTCTTTTTTTCTTTATTCTCTTCCACAGCAGTGAATTACACCATTCTGTCTTCCAGGTCACTTATCCGTTCTGCTACCTCAGTTATTCTGCTACTAATTCTTTCTAGTGAATTTTTCATTTCAGTTATTGTATTGTTCGTGTCTGTTTGTTCTTTAATTCTTCTAGGTGTTTGTTAAACATTTCTTGCATCTTCTCAATCTTTGCCTCCAGTCTTTTACCGAGGTCCTGGATCATCTTCACTATCATTATTCTGAATTCTTTTTCTGGAAGGTTGCCTATCTCCACTTCATTTAGTTGTTTTTCTGGAGTTTTATCTTGTTCCTTCATCTGGTACATAGCCGTCTGCCTTTTCATCACATCTATCTTTCTGTGAATGTGGGTTTTTTTCCACAGGCTGCAGGATTGTTATTCTTGCATCTGTTGTGTGCTCTCTGGTGGTTGAGGTTATCTAAGAGGCTTGTGCAAGTTTCCTGGTGGGAGGGACTGGTGGTGGGTGAAGCTGGTTGTTGCCCTGGTGGGCAGAGCTCAGTCTGGAATATTTGCTCATGAAGAAACATAACAGTGAAGCTTGAGTACATAAACTCTGAGTAGCATCTTCTTCTAGATAAGTCAGCATTCATCCATATAACAGTAGTATTCTGTAGCAGGATGGGCACAGGAGGGGTGCATGGGTGCTGTCCATCCTTTGGGAGGCATATATATATATA
>NW_006789458.1:2162746-2208361 GCF_000442215.2 Lipotes vexillifer | reverse complement strand
GTCCATCATTTGGGAGGTATATATATATATATATATATATATATATATATATATATATATATATATATGGACTTTTATAATGGAATTCTGCATATATATATATATATATATATATATATATATATGCACTGAAATTACCTAGAATTGCTGGAACATGTGGTGATAATAAAAAGCAGACTTAATTTTCTACAGGCAATGCTTTCATATATTGCCTGTCCCCAGGACAGATGGCTCCTACTTCCCAATTCAAGTAGTCACTACTATAGTGTGTGGGCAAATCTTCAAGTCATTTCCTACTATATTGTGTTTTGGTTACAAGATGATTATTCAGTTCACTTTTTTATGTTATAAAATTTATCATTTTGACCACCTCATTGAACATACATAAACAGTTTGTAAATACCATCTTTATAAACATAGGGAACAAGGAAACCAATAAATGAGCTAGCTCATTACATTGATGCCCTCATTCAAATGTAATATAAGCAACTGGGTTAAGTTTTCTTTTCAACCAACTTTTTACAAAGTGGAATTATAATAATATGTACTTGAGTATAGGTACATCAAAAATGTTTAAGAGATTTTAAAAAGTTTCCAAGTCTTCAAGTTAAATTGACCTTGAGAGAAGGTATTCTATGTGATCATAGGGCTACCACCTAGCCCACTACTGGGCATCCCTGGGAGTGAAGGTGCTATTCTTGAGAAATGCATTATCAGAGATAGATAACAAATGCTTTGACAGTGTGTACAAAACAGGCACTCTCTGTGCCTGGGAATGGGGTGTTGGGGAAGAAGGAGGTGTCCCATGGTGCTGACCAAAAGGCAATATTTGAACCCATTAATAATGGGTAGTTGGGATGAAATGGTATGAAGGAGGGACAAAGAGCCCCCAAGACTAGAGGAATGTATAAACACAGGAAAGAAACTTACTGCATAATCACTTTGACACTGAAGGTATAGCATCATTCAGGCAGTGTGAGATAAATCACTACAATAAATATCTGCTATCTGTCACTTGCAAAACTTGAGACTGATATTTCAGATAGTTTCCTAAAATTATTTTTAGAAAGTTAATTGAAATTGGATAGAAATAGACAAACCAGGTGATGCATTTCCTCTCAGCTTTCTAAATGAATTATTGTTGGTCATTTTGCGTGGAGATAAAATAATACTGAGCATAAATAAATACAATGGGAGAACAAAATGGAATTCTGCCTAGAAATTATAAAGATGGAAAGTTCTTCAGAAAGCTTCATAAAGAAGACCTTTGAGCCAGGACTAAAAGTATGATGGATGAATAAAAATGTCTGTTCACTCAGCCTGGGAGTCTGCCTGGATGGACTCAAACTGTGAACCATCACCTTGCACACCAGATACTTTATCTGTGGCCTACCATGGCTTTCAGAGATAAGGAACAGGGAGCCAGAAAAATCAGTCCCTATGGTGGATTCACATAACCTTCCATCACTTACGTTGGGCTTGTCTTTGGCATCTGCTACTGTTGGTGGCAGTACATACATGGATCTCTCAGAATTGGGTGCTATCCTTTCCTTTCCCACTAACAAGCAACTAAACACACATTAAAAAAAAAAAAAAGAAAACCAAAATTTCAAACAGTCCTTTGCCCTGGTATATGGACTCCAAACTACGCAGCAAGAGAAGGGTAGTGAAAATATGCTATGGGCACCCTTCAGTCTAGCTACCAGTCCCACCCTGAATGTAATCCAGGAACTTCCCTCCCCAGACCTTGAGGGCATCCTTCACAGCCTCCAGTTTTCATTATGCTCCGTGTTTTCCATTGCTCCTTGTGCTCCAGTCCTTGTAATCCCCTCAATGCCAGGAGCTTTTCTCCAACATTCACTTGGACTTAGAAATCTTCAGGTCCCCAGTGTAGGGGTGTGTAAGAGCTCACATTCCCTCCTCTATGCTCAGAGAGTGAATGGGAATCTGAGGGCTAGGCTGGGGAGAGCCAGTGTGTCCAGGTGGCCTTTAGCTCTCCTTCACCTCCATCCTCTTTCATTTGTTTCTTTGGTCAGCAACAGAGCATCATGAATCACATGAGGGAATAGTAATATTATAACCTATTTTATAGGTCATCATGTGAGGGCTAAAGGGTTTATTACATATAAAAGCAGTTAGAGCAGTGCCTGGCACATACTTTGTGCTCAGGAATTGTCAGTTATAATCACTCTCAGTTCTCTATTTGGCACTCCAAGTACCCAAGATGAGATAGCCTCCACTGGGTGCTACACGTCCACCAGTAACTCTGCCACCTTCTAGGACACTACTGTCCCTCACATAGTGAACTCTAAGAGCTTCCAGAACTGCAGTTTCTGGTGAAGGTGATCTTGAAGTTCTAGGTTGGAAACTCAAGGTATAAAACCCAAGGGTTTTTTTCCATTTATTTTGATTAGTAACTCTGCTTATAATAGAGACAACATAGCCTGTGTTTATTTGCTTGTACACATGCCAGAATTTCATTTCCAAGTCCATAACTATATGTTAGAATGGTGGATTCTTATTGTATCAGTTAGGATAAACTAGTTTGTGCTGTGGTAACAAACAACCTCCAAACTTGGGTGGATTATTTTTCTCTCATGTTTCAAATGCAGATTTGCAGGGAGTTCTGCTCCTGTCTCCTCATTCCAGGACTAATGTTTTCAGAACAGCCATCATCTCAAATATTACAGCTGCTATGACAAAGGGAGAAAGTTTCAGAGGACCTGTGCTGGCAATTAAATGCTCTGTTCTGAAAGCAACACTCATCACTTCCACTCATCGCTTATTTGCCAGATCAGTCATATGAACCCACCAAGGTAGCCAAGAGTTGCATCCACACATGTGCTCTGAGAGCAGAGTGACAGACATATTTGTTGAACATCACTAATGACTGTTACGCTGGATACAGGCTTAAGTCTAAGTAATGAATACTGAGAAGAGTAAGTCCAGTATTGAACATGATTTAAAGAAAAACAAGCAAACCCTTGGACAGAATTTTTAGAGAAAAGGAGAAAAAGGCTGAGACAAAACCATGAGATAAGAAAATATATAGGCATCTTGTATTCCAGGAAAGCCTTAATGTTGGGAGATTAAAATTCATTTAATTTATTTCAAGTTTGTATGATTTCAAATGCTTACATTGCAACCTGCAGAGAATAAGTAATAAAATGACCTCATAAATATCCATGAGTATTAGTGAGATGAAATTATGCCTGAGACATATAAATAGATATATAGGCCCTTTTTCATATATATATATATATATATATATATATATGAAAAGAGGGAAAGAAGAAGATCCCAGAACCAAGAAAATTTCCTGCCACCACATAGGGTTTCTCAATATTTGTTGAATGAAAGATTTCTTTATAAAACGTATTTTCTTACAGAGAAATTCACATAATTGAATATTACATCTAGAATGGTACATGCCTACTACACAGTAGTTGCTGTGTTGTATGTATGCGTTATACTGAATTGTATATGTTGAATTAATGAATAAATAAAGATAGAGAACATGTGAGTAAAGATGAAAGGGGAGAAAGAGAGAAGAGATACTGGAAAGGAAACACACAATACAACCAAACAAGAAAAGAAAGTGGACAAATGATCAAGCATGTAAGTATAAAGATTTACAAAAATGTAAGACCTAGTAGTATTATACTTCAACTAAGTTAACATCTGTTCTGTAAAAGACAGAGCATCTGACTGTAAATTCTTGGTTGAACTTGCTCACAATTACATCTCTCAACTTACAGGAGATTGTAGAGAAGTTTCTATTCCATACTTAAGTTCCTTTTTTATTCATCAAACGTATTAGTAATTTAGAAATTTAAAAAATAATAATCTCAGGAAAAGTATTCCTGAAGTTCATTAACCAACAGGTTGTAAACACTAGACACAGATAATCAGGTATTCTATGCCTAAAATGAGATGGAATGGATGAAGATCTGTGTTATTACACAGCAAGGCCCATAGGAGAACTGAAATCAGGAGATAAAGTAGGCAGCAGTGTGAAGTTTGTAAGCAGTGAGACAGAAAATCAGGACCATTCATACCTAAGAACCTGAGTTTCCTCTATAACACAGGAGAAAAACACAAGAATTTGGCCAGAGATGCACTCGAGGGTTGATGCTGGGAGACGGAGGTAGGGGCTTGAGAAGGTGATGAGGCTTGGAGTATTGCCAGAGAATTGGAAGTAGCAGCTGAATAGGGAACTATAAAAAGATTGCCAGAGAGTATTAGGAGCCCAGATGAGGCTGGTGTCCAAGACTTCATAATAGGTCTACTGTATACATGACTGGTCGTAACACAAATAACATTCCTACACAAAAAGACACAGGAATGTCAAGCCAAGACATCTTAAATATTGATTGTCTTGCTGGGAACAAGTAATGCAAATGATGAAGATAGAAGTGTTTCCTGTCAATTGGTCAAATTAAAAGAGCAAATTACAGAATGTTTGTTTAGCCTGTTTTGCAAGGATGGTTTGTTAAGGTCCCCTGTGGCTCCATTTGCAAACTACCAGCAATCCTATACATCTCTGGAATAACTAGCAACCAAGACAGCAGGAAGAGCCCTGTGAGCTTACAACAGATAAACAGAAAGATGTCCCTGGCTCTAGGACTCCAGCAGGAGAAGGAGAGGAAATTGAGTGCAAGAAATTGGAGCCCTCTCAGGGTCACACTACTGCAGCTATTGAATTCTCTTTCCTTTCTTGTGTGACATTACATGTATGTAATTATTATCTGAGTCTTGAAGCCCAACATTCACAGATTTGTAAATTCTCCTTTCTCTTCTTCCTGGCTGGTCTGTTCTCTCTGTTCACCTCATTTTTTTTTTCTATTACCTACTTTTTCCCCTTCATCCCTTCCTCCCTCCCTCTCTCTTTCCTTTCTCTTCCTAACCTTAGATGGCAAAAATTTGTACTGGGAGCCCAGCTGCTCTACAACGTTGCCGACTCCTATGCAATGTTGAAGTACACAGAGTAATTCTTTTTGGCCTTGACAAGTGGGTTATATCCAAAGTCTCACTAATTACAGGTGCTGCTATGTCCAGAGTCTTTTTTCTGGCTCTCCTATCTGTCACACAGACATTCATCCACCTTGTAAAACCTTCCAACTTCACTGCTAGTGTGGCTTTTTATCTGTGTAGCCCACCCCTACTCCCACTACCATACTAGCTAGTAAGTGTGCAGTTGACAGGTGGGATGGAATAGTCTTTAGGTGACTTTCACCCCTAAATATTGATATTAAAGAAAAACAACTGGATTGAGAAAATCCATGGGGATTCCTCTATGTTAATATTTTACTAACTTTTGATGTTCAGATCTGAAATATGTAGTATCTAGAATATAATTTAAGAAATAAATCTTTTCAAGTGTGGAGGAAGGTAACGTCACAGAGATGAATTTAACAGAAATCTTTTTGCCTATAAATATAAAAAGAAGACATTCTGATTGCACTATAGTACCAAGATAATTCAGTTTAAATTTGAAAGATCAACCCAAACATCCCAAGTACTGATGCTTAAAACAAAGAGTGAGAATCATACTCATAAAAACACAGACAAATGCAGGAGAGGAGACAAGACAGTGAAGTAGGAGGACGTAATCTCACCCCTTTCTTATGGAAAAACCAAAATCACAACTAACTGCTGAACAATGACCAAAAAAAAATACAGGAACCTACCAAAAAAGATACCCTACAATCAAAGACAAAGAAGATGCCACAATGAGCTGGTAGGAGGGGTGAAATCATGATAAAATGAAATCCCATACATGCCAGGCAGACAACCCACAAACTGGAAAACTATTATACCACAGAAGTTCTCTCACAGGAGCGAAAGTTCTGAGCCCAATGACAGGCTCCCCAGCCTGAGGGCCTGGTAATGGGAGGAGGAGCCCCCAGAGAATCTGGCATTGAAGGCCAGCAGGGTTTGACTGCAGGAATACCATAGGACTGGGGAAAACAGAAACTCCACTCTTGGAGGTCACACACAGGGTGTCATGTGCACCAGGACGCAGGGGAAAAAGCAGTGACCCCCTAAGAGACTGGAGCAGACTTACCTGCTAGTGTTGGAGGGTATTTTGCAGAGGTGGGGTATCACTATGGCTTGCTGCAGCAACAGGGACATTGGCAGTGGCAGTTCTGGTGAGTTCTCATTCGTGTGGGCCCTCTTGGAGTACACAATTTTCTTATGAAGACCTGACCACACCCAACAACCTATAGCTCTATTGCTGGGGTGTCTCAGACCAAACAAACAACAGGGCAGGAACACAGACCCATCCATCAGCAGACAAGCTGCTTAAAGTCTTCCTGAATAAACAGCTGCCTGATAAAGACACTCCCAGACATGGCCCTGCCCACCAAAGGGAGAAGACCCAGTCTCACACACCAGTGGGCAGGTACAAGTCCCTCCCATGAGAAAGCCTGCACAAACCTCTTAGCCTCATCCAAAAGGGGGCAGACAGACTTCCCTGGTGGCACAATGATTAAGAATCCACCTGCCAATTCAAGGGATACGAGTTCGAGCCCTTATCTGGGAAGATCTGACAAGTTGTGGAGCAACTAAGCTGGTGCACCACAACTACTGACCTTGAGTGCCACAACTACTGAAGCCTGCACTCCTCAAGCCCATGCTCCACAACAAGAGAAGGCACTACAATGTGAAGCCTGTGCACCACAACGAGTAGACCCCACTCACTGCAACCAGAGAAAGCCTGCATGCAGCAATGAAGAACAAATGCAGCCAAAAATAAATAAATAGATTAATTAATTTAAAAAGAGGAGCAGACAACAGAAGCAAGAAATAAAACTCTGTAGCCTGCGGAATGGAAAGTGCAATCACAGAAAGTTAGACAAAATTAGATGGAAGAGAAATATGTCCCAGATGAAGGAACAAGATAAAACCCCAGAAAAACAACTAAGTGGAGATGAGAATCTATCAAAAACAGAATTCAGAGTAATGATGGTAAAGATGATCCAAGATCACAGAAAAAGAATGGAGGCACAGATTGAGAATATACAAAAAATGTTTAACAAAGACATAGAAGAACAAACAAACAAAGATGAACAATATAATAACTGAAATGAAAAAATACACTACAAAGAATCAATAGCAAAATAACTGAGGCAGAAGAACGGATAAGTGAGCTGGAAGACAGAATGGTGGAAATCACTGTCACAGAACAGAATAAAGAAAAAAGAATGAAAAGAAATGAGGACAGTGTAAGAGACCTCTGGGACAACATTAAATGCACCAACATTCACATGAAATGGGTCCCAGAAAGAGAAGAGAAAGAGAAAGGACCTGATAAAATATTTGAAGAGATAATAGCTGAAAACATACCTAAGAAGGGAAAGGGAAAAGTCATGCAAATCCAGGAAGCACAGAGAGTCCCAGGCAGGGTAAACCTAAGGAGGAACATGCCAAGACACATAGTAATCAAATTGACAAAAACAAAGGCAAAGAAAAATTATTAAAAGCAACAAGGGAAAAGCAACAAAGAACATACAAAGGAACTTCCATAAGGTTATCAGCTGATATCTCAACAAAACTCTGCAGGCCAGAAGAGAGTGGAACAATATATTTAAAGTGATGAAAGGGAAGAACCTAGAACCAAGAATACACTACCTAGCAAGGCATTCATTCAGATTTCAGAAATCAAAAGCTTCACAGACAAGCAAAAACTAAGAAAATTCAGCAAATCCATACCAGCTTTGCAACAAATGCTGAAGGAACTACTCTAACTAAAAAAGAAAATGCTACTACCAGAAACAAGAAAATTACAAATGGAAAAGCTCACTGGTAAAGACAAACATAAAGTAAAGGTAGGAAATCATCTGCACACAAATAAGATATCAAAACAAGCAACTGTGAGAGGAGAGCACAAATGCAGTATGTTGGAAATGCATTTGAAATGAAAAGTTCAGCAACTTAAAACAAGCTTATTTATGTATAGACTGCTATATCAAAACCTCATGATAACTGCAAACCAAAAATCTACAGTAGATACACACACACACAAAGAATAAGGAATCCAAACACAACACTAAAGGTAGTCATCAAATCACAAGAGAAGAGAACATAAGACAAAAGGAAGAAAAAACACCTACAAAAACAAACCAAGTATAATTAACAAAATGGCAGTAAGAACATACATATTGATCACTACCAAACCGTAAATGAATTAAATGCTCCAAACAAAAGACATAGACTGGCTGAGTGGATACAAAAAACAAGATCTGTATATACGCTGTCTACAAGAGACCCACTTCAGATCTAAGGACACATACAGACTGAAAATGAGGGGAGAGAAAAATGTATTTCCATGCAAATGAAAATCAAAAGAAAGCTGGATTACTAATACTCATGTCTAAAAATATAGACTTTATAATAAAGACTGTTCCATGAGATAAAGAAGGACACTGCATAACGATCAAGGGATCAATCCAAGAAGAAGATATAACAATTGTAAATATATACGCACAAAACATAGGAGCACCTCAATACATAAGGCAAAATGCTTACAGCCATAAAAGGGGAAATTGACAATAACACAATAATAGTGGGGGACTTTAACACCCCACATTCATGAATGGGCAGATCATCCAGACAGAAAATCAATAAAGGAACACAGGCCTTAAATAGCACATTAGATCAGATGGACCTAATTGATATTTATAAAACATTCCATCCAAAAGCAGCAGAATACACATTCTTCTCAAGTGCACATGAATCATTCTCCAGGATTGACCACATGTTGGGCCACAAGGAGAGCCTCAGTAAATTTGAGAAAATTGAAATCATATCAATCATCTTTTCTGATCACAGAGCTATGAGATTATAAATAAACTATGAGAAAAAAACTATAAAAAACACAAACACATGGAGGCTAAACAATATGCTACTAAACAATCAATGGATCACTGAAGAAATCAAAGAAGAAATTTTAAAAATACATAGAGACAAATGAAAATGAAAGCACAATTATCCAAGACCTATGGGATGCAGCAAAAGCAGTTCTAAGAGGGAAGTTGATAACAATACAATCTTATCTCAGGAAACAAGAAAAAATCTCAAATAAACAACCTAACCCTACACCTAAATCAACTGGAGAAAGAAGAAAATACAAAATTTAAAGTTAGTAGAAGGAAAGAATCATAAAGATCGGAACAGAAATAAATGAAACAGAGAAAAAGGAAAACAATAGCAAAGATCAACAAAACTAAAACCTGATTCTTTGAAAAGATAAACAAGGTTGATAAACGTTTAGCCAGATTCATCAAGCAAAAAAGGGAGAGGGGGCTTCCCTGGTGGTGCAGTGGTTGGGAGTCTGCCTGCCGGTGCAGGGGATGTGGGTTCATGCCCTGGTCTGGGAGGATCCCGCATGCCATAAAGTGGCTGGGCCCGTGGGCCGTGGCTGCTGGGCCTGTGCATCCGGAGCCTGCAGCTGGAGGGGCCACAGTGGTGAGAAGCCCGCGTACCGCAAAAAAAGAAAAAGAAAAAAAAGAAAAAGAAAAAAAAAGGGAGAGGGCTGAAATCAATGAAATTTGAAATGAAAAAGTAGAAGTTACAACTGACACCACAGAAAGACAAAGAATCATAAGAAACTAGTGCCAGTTATTATATGCCAATAAAATGGACAACCTAGAAGAAAGGGACAAATTCTTAAAAAGGTACAATCTCTGAAGACTGATCCAGGAAGAAACAGAAAATATGAGCAGACCAGTCACAAGCACTGAAATTGAAACTGTGATTTAACAACTCCCAACAAAAAAAAGTCCAGGACCTGATGGCTTCACAGTTGAATACTACTAAACATTTAGAGAAGAGCTTACACCGATTCTTCTGAAACTGTTCCAAAAAATTGCAGCAGAAGGAAAACTCCCAAACACATTCTATGAGGCCCTCATCACCCTGATACCAAAACCAGACGAGATACTACAAAGAAAGAAAATTACAGGCCAATATCACTGATGAACATAGATGCAAAAGTTCTCAACAAAATATTAACAATCCGAATCCAACAGTACTTTAAAAAGATCTTACACCATGATCAAGTGGAATTTATCCCAGAGATACAAGGATTTGACAACACCTGCAATTCAATTAGTGTGATACACCACACCAACAAATTGAAGAATAAAATGCTGGAGAGGGTGTGGAAAAAGGGAACACTCTTGCACTGTTGGTGGGAATGTAAATTGATACAGCTATTGTGGAGAACGGTATGGAGGTTCCTTAAAAAACTAAAAATAAAACTACCATATGACCCAGTAATCCCACTACCAGGCATATATCTGAGAAAACCAAATTCAAAAGGACACATATAGGGCTTCCCTGGTGGCATAGTGGTTGAGAGTCTGCCTGCCAATGCAGGGGACATGGGTCCATGCCCCAGTCTGGGAAGATCCCACATGCTGTGAAGCGGCTAGGCCTGTGAGCCATGGCTGCTGAGCCTGTGTGTCCGGAGCCTGTGCTCCACAATGGGAGAGGCCACAGCAGTGAGAGGCCCGCATACCTCAAGGGGAAAGAAAAAAGGACACATGTACCCCAATGTTCATTGCAGCAATATTTACAATAGCCAGGACATGGAAGAAACATAAATGCCCATTGACAGATGAAAGGGTAAAGAAGATGTGGTACATATATACAATAAAATATTACTCAGTCATAAAAAGGAACGAATTGGGTCATTTGTAGAGATGTGGATGGAACAAGACTCTGTCATACAGAGTGAAGTGAACCGGAAAGAGAAAAACAAATATCATATAGTAACACATATGTGTGGAACCTTGAAAAATGATACAGATGAACCTATTTGAAGGGCAGGAATAGAGATATAGGTGTAGAGAATGAACATTTGGACACATGGGTGGGGGAAAGCAGAGGGTGGGCCAAATTGGGACATTAGGTTTGACATTAATACACTACCATGTGTAAAATAGATAGCACAGGAGGCTCAGCTCGGTCCTCCGTGATGACCTAGATGAGTGGGTTGGGGGGTGGAAGGGAGGTCCAAGAGGGAGGGGATATAGGTATACATATAGCTGATTCACTTCACTGTTCAATAGAAACTAACACAAAATTGTAAAGCAATCATACTCCAATTTTAAAAAAAAAGCATGATCATCTCAATAGATGCAGAAAAAGCTTTTGACAAAATTCAACACCCATTTATGATAAAAAAAAAAAACTCTCCAGAAACCTGGCTTAGATGGAACATACCTCAACATAATAAAGGCCATATACGACAAAGATACAGCTAACATCATTCTTAAATGTGAAAAGCTGAAAGCATTTCCTCTAAGATCAGGAACAAGACAAGGATGTCCAGTCTCACCAGTCTTATTCAACATAGTGTGGAGGTTCTAGCCAAGACAATCAGAGAAGAAAAAGAAATAAAGGGAATCCAAATTGGAAAGTAAGAAGTTAAACCATTATTATGTGCAGAGGACCTGAATCTATACATAGAATATCCTAAAGATGCTACCAGAAAACTACTAGAGTTCATCAATGAATCTGGCAAAGTGGCAGGATACAAAATTAATACACAGAGATCTGTGGCATTTCTACACACAAGAAACTAAACATCAGAAAGAGAAATTCCAGAAAGAATGCCTTTACCATCACATCAAAAAGAATAAAATACCTAGGAATGAACCTATCTAAGGAGGCAAAAGACCTATACTCCCCAAACTGTAAGATGCTGATGAAAGAAATCAAAGAAGACACAAACAGATGGAAAGATATACCATGTTCCTGGATTGGAAGAATCAATATTGTCAGAACAACTAAACTACCCATGGCAATGAGCAGATTCAATGCAATCCCTATCAAATTACCAATGGCATTTTTCACAGAACTAGAACAAAAAATTTTAAATCTGTAGGGAGACACAAAGACTTCGAATAGACAAAGCAATCTTGAGAAAGAAAAATAGATCTGGAGGAATCAGACTCCCTGACTTTATACTACAAAGCTATAGTCATCAAAATATTATGTTAATGGCACAAAAATAGAAATATAGATCAATGGAACAGGATAGAAAGCCCAGAAATAAACCCACACACCTAAGGTCAATTAATCTACAACAAAGGAGGCAAGACTACATAATGGTGGAAAGAGAGTCTCTTCAACAAATGTTGCTGTGAAAACTGGACTGCTACATGTAAAAAAATAAAATTAGATCATTCTTTAACACCATACATAAAAATAAGCTCAAAATGGATTAAAGACATAAATGTGAGACTGGACACTATGAAACTCCTAGGGGACTATAAAACTAGAGGAAAACATAGGCAGAACACTCTCTGACATAAATCACAACTATATCTTTTTTTTTTTTTTTTTTGCAGTACACAGGCCTCTCACTGTTGTGGCCTCTCCTGTTGCAGAGCACAGGCTCCAGACGCGCAGGCTCAGCTGCCATTGCTCACGGGCCCAGCTGCTCCGCAGCATGTGAGATCTTCCCAGACCAGGGCACAAACCCATGTCCCCTGCATCAGCAGGTGGACTCTCAACCACTGTGCCACCAGGGAAGCCCACAATTATATCATCTTTGATCTGTCTCCCAGAACAATGGAAACACAAACAAACAAACAAAAACCAAATGGGAACTAATTAAACTCAAAAGTTTTTGCACAGGAAAGGAAACTATAATCAAAATGAAAAGAAAACACACAGATTAGGAGAAAATATTTGCAAATGATGTGACTGACAAGGGATTAGTCTCCAAAGTTTACAAACAGCACATGAGGCTTAATATCATTAAAACAAACAACCCAATCAAAAAATGGGCAGAAGATCTAAAGAGACATTTCTCCATGAAGACATACAGATGGACAAGAGGCACATGAAAAGATGTTCAACATCTCTAATTATTAGACAATTGCAAATAAAACCTACAATGAAATATCACCTCACACCAGTCGAAACGGTTATACTCAAAAACACAAAAAATAGAGCAGAAGCAAGAAGAACTACAATCCTGCAGCCTGCAGAATGAAAACCACAATCACAGAAAGATAGCCAAAATGAAAATGCAGAGGACTATTTACCAGATGAAGGGACAAGATGAAACCCCAGAAAAACAACTAAATGAAGTGGAGATAAGCAATCTTCCAGAAAAAGAATTCAGAATACTGATAGTGAAGATGACCCAGGACATCAGAAAAAGAATGGAGGTAAGGATCGGGAAGATACAATAGATGTTTAACAAAGACCTAGAAGAATTAAAATACAAACACCTAGAATTAAAGCAAACAAACAGAGATGAACAATACAATAACTGAAATGAAAAATACACTAGAAGGAATCAATAGCAAAATAACTGAGGCAAAAGAACGGATAAGTGACCTGGAAGACAAATTGGGGGAAATCACTGCTGTGGAACAGAATAAAGAAAAAGAATGAAAAGAAATGAAGACAGCATAACACACCTCTGGGAAAACATTAAATGCACCAACATTTGCATTACAGAGGTCCCGGAAGGAGAAGAGAGAGAGAAAAGGCCCGAGAAAATATTTGAAGAGATTGTAGTCGAAAACTTCCCTAACATGTGAAAGGAAATATCTACCCAAGTCCAGGAAGTGCAGAGAGTCCCAGGCAGGATACACCTAAGGAGAAACACACCAAGACACATAATAATCAAACTGACAAAAATTAAAGACAAAGAAAAATTATTAAAATAACAAGAGAAAAATGACAACATACAAGGGAACTACCATAAGGTTAATAGCAGAAACTCTGCAGATTTCTCAGCAGAAACTCTGCAAGCCAGAAGGGAGTGGCACAATATATTTAAAGTGATGAAGGGAAAGAATCTAAAACCAAGAATGCTCTACCCAGCGAGGATCTCATTCAGATTTGCTAGAGAAATCAAGAGCTTTATAGACATGCAAAAGCTAAGGGAATTCAGCACCACCAAACCAGGTCTACAACAAATGCTAAAGGAACTTCTCTAAATGGGAAACACAAGAGAAGAAAAGGAGCTACAAAAACAAACCAAAAACAATTTAGAAATGATAGGAGCATACATATTGATAAATACCTTAAATGTGAAAGAATAAATGCTCCAACCAAAAGACACAGACTGGCTGAATGGATAAAAAAACAAGACCCATATATATGCTGTCTAAAAGAGACCCACTTCAGACTTAGAGAAACATACAGACTGAAAGTGAGGAGATTGAAAAAGGTATCCCATGCAAATGGGAATCAAAAGAAATTTGGAGTAGCAATACCCATATCAGGTAAAATAGACTTTAAAATAAAGAATGTTACAAGAGACAAGGAAGGACCCTACAAAATGATCAAGGATCAATCCAAGGAGAAGTATAACAATTATAAGTATATATGCACCCAACATAGTGGTACCTAAATTCATATGGTAAATGCTAACAGCTTTAAAAGCAGAAATTGACATTAACACAAGAATAGTGGAGGACTTAAACACCTCACTTATACCAATGGAAAGAATATCCAGACAGAAAATAAATAAGGAAACACAAGCTTTAAAAGACACAATAGACCAGATAGATTTAATCAATATTTATAGGACATTCCATCTGAAAACAGAAAGTGCTATACTTTTCAAGTGCACACAGAACATTCTCCAGGGTAGATCATAACTTGGGTCACAAATCAAGCCTCAGTAAATGTAAGAAAAATGAAATCATATCAAGCATCTTTTCTGGTCACAATGGTATGAGATTAGAAAGAAATTACAGGGGGAAAAAACGTAAAAACAAACACATGGAGGCTAAACCTTACACTACTAATTAACCAAGTGATCACTGAGGAAATCAAAAAATACCTAGAGACAAATGACAATGAAAACATGATGATCCAAAATGTATGGGATGCAGCAAAAAGCAGTTCTATGAGGAAGCCTACCTCAAGAAACAAGAAAAATCTCAAATAAACAATCTAATCTTACATGTAAAGGAACTAGAGAAAGAAGAAGGAACAAAACTCAAAGTTAGTAGAAACAAAGAAATCATAAAGATTAGAGCAGAAATAAATGAAATAGAAATGAAGAAAACAATAGCAAAGATCAATAAAACTAAAAGCTGTTTCTTATAGAAGATAAACAAAATTGATAAACCTTTAGCCAGACTCATTAAGAAAAAGAGAGAGAGGACTCAGATCAATAAAATTAGAAGTGAAAAAGAACTTACAACAGACACCACAGAAATACAAATGATCGTAAGAGAATATTACAAGCAACCATATGCCAATAAAATGGGCAACCTGGAAGAAACAGACAAATTCTTAGAAAGGTGTAACCTTCCAAGACTGAACCAGGAAGAAATAGAAAATATGAACAGACCAATCACAAGTATTGAAATTGAAACTGTAATGAAAAATCTTCCAACAAATAGAAGTCCAGGACCAGATGACTTTGCAGGTTAATTCTATCAAACATTTAGAGAAGAGCTAACACCCAACCTTCTTAAAATCTTCCAAAATTTTGCAGAGGAAGGAACATTCCCCAACTCATTCTATGAGGCCACAATTACCCTGATACCAAAACCAGAAAAAGGTACTACAAAAAAAGAAAATTACAGACCAAAACCACTGATGAATATAGATGCAAAATTCCTCGAGAAAATACTAGCAAAGAAAATCCAAAAACACATTAAAATGATCATACACCATGATCATGTGAGATTTATCCCCCGGATGCAAGGATTCTTCAATATACACAAATCGACCAATGTGATATGCCGTATTAACAGATTGAAAAATAAGAAGAATATGATCATTTCAATAGATCAAGAAAAAGCTTTTGACAAAATTCAAAACCCATTTATGATGAAAAATCTCCAGAAGGCTGACATAGAGGGAATATACCTCAACATAATAAAGGCAATATATGACAAACACAGAGCAAACATCATTCTAAATAGTGAAAAACTGAAAGCATTTCCTCTAAGATCAGGAACAAGATAAGGATGTCCACTCTCACCACTTTTATTCAACATCGTTTTGGAAGTCCTAGCCATGGCTATCAGAGAAGGAAAAGAAATTAAAGGAATACAAATTGGAAAAGAAGTAAAGCTGTCACTGTTTGCAGATGAATGATACTATACATAGAAAATCTTAAAGAATACACCAGAAATCTATTAGAATTAATCAATGATTTTGGTGAAGTTGCAGGGTACCAAACTAATGCACAGAAATCTCTTGCATTCCTATACACTAACAATGAAATATCACAAAGAGAAAGTAAGGAAACAATCCCATTCAACACTGCAACAATAAGAATAAAATACCCAGGAATAAACCTACCTAAGGAGGTAAAACACCTGTACTCAGACACTGATGAAAGAAATCAAAGATGACACAAAAAGATGGAGCAATATAACATGTTCTTGTGTTGGAAGAATCCATATTGTGAAAATGACTATACTACCCAAGGCAATGTACAGATTCAATGCAATCCCTATCAAATTGTGAGTGGCATTTTTTACAGAAATAGAACAAAAAAGTCTTAAATTTTGTATGGAGACAAAAAAGACCCTGAATAGCCAAAGCAATTTTGAGGGAAAAAAAAAACTGAGCTGGATGATTCCAACTCCCTGATTTCAGACTCTACTATAAAGGTACAGTAATCAAGACAATATGGTACTGGCACAAAAACAGGAATATAGATCAATGGAACAGGATAGAAAGCCCGGAGATAAACCTACACACATATGGTCAACTAGTCTATGACAATGGAGGCAAGGATATACTATGGAGGAAAGACAGTCTCTTCAGTAAGTGGTGCTGGGAAAACTGGACAGCTACATGTAAAATAATGAAATTAGAACACTCCCTAACACCATACACAAAAATGAGCTCAAAATGGATTAAAGATCTAAATGTAAGACCAGACACTATAAAACTCTTGGAGGAAAACATAGGAAGATCACTCTTTGGCATAAACCACAGCAAGATCTTTTTTGACCCATCTCCTAAAGAAAGGGAAATAAAAACAAAAATAAACAAATGGAACCTAATGAAACTTAAAACTGTTTGCACAGCAAAGGAAACAATAAACAAGACAAAAAGACAACCTTTAGAATGGGAAAAAATTATTTGCAAATGAATCAACGAACAAAGGATTAATCTCCAAATTGTATAAACAGCTCATGCAGCTCAATATCAAATAAACAAAAAACCTGATCCAAAAATCAGTGGAAGTCCTAAATAGACATTTTTCCAAAGAAGACATACAGATGGCCAAGAGACACATGAAAAGATGCTCAACATCACTTATTAATAGAGAGCTGCAAATCAAAACTACAGTGAGGTATCATTTCACAACTGTTAGAATGAGCATCATCAGAAAATCTACAAACAATAAATGCTGGAGAGGGTGTGGAGAAAAAGGAACCCTCTTGTACTGTTGGTGGGAATTTAAATTGATACAGCCACTATGGAGAACAGTATGGAGGTTCCTTAAAAAACTAAAAATAGAATTACCATATGACCCAGCAATCCCACTTCTGGGCATATACCCAGAGAAAACCATAATTCAAAAAATCACATGCACCCCAATGTTCATTGCAATGCTATTTACAATAGCCAGGTCATGGAAACAATGTAAATGCCCATCAACAGATTAATAGATAAAGAAGATGTGGTACATATATACAATGGAGTATTACTCAGCCATAAAAAGGAAGGAAACCGGGTCATTTGTAGAGATGTGGATGGACCTAGAGACTGTCATACAGAGTGAAGTAAGTCAGAAAGAGAAGAACAAATATCATATAGTAACACATATGTGTGAAACCTAGAAAAATTTTACAGATCAACCGGTTTTCAAGGCAGAAATAGAGACACAGATGTAGAGAACAAACATACGGGCACCAAGAGGGGAAAGCAGGGTGGGGGGATCAATTGGGAGATTGGGGTTGACATACATACACTGATATGTATAAAATAGATAACCAAAAAACGAAATGCTCTAAGCTTAAAAAAAACAAACAATAAATGATGGCAAGGGTGTGGAGAAAAGGGAAGCCTCCTACTGATGGGAATGTAAATTGGTACCACCACTGTGGAGAACATTATGGAGGTTCCTTTAAAAACTAAAAATAGAGCTACCGTATGATCCAGCAATCCCACTCCTAGGCATATATCTGGAGAAAAACATGGTCTGAAAGGATACATGCACCCCAGTATTCATTGCAGCACTGTTTACAATACCCAAGATAGGGAAGCAACTTAAATGTTCATTGACAGAGGGACAGATAAAGAAGATGTGGTACATATATACAATGGACTATTACTCAGTCTTTAAAAAGAATGAAATAATGCCATTTGCAGCAACATGGATGGACCTAGAGATTGTCATACTGAGTGAAGTAAGTCAGACAGAAAAAGAGAAATATCATATTATATCACCTGTATGCAGAATCTAAAAAGAAATTATACAAATGAACTTATTTACAAAACAGAAAGACTCTCAGACTTAGAGAATGAACTAGATGTTACTAGGGGGAAGGATGGGGTGAAGGGATAGTTAGGGATTTGGGGATCGACATGTACACACTGCTATATTTAAAATGGATAACTATCAAGGACTTACTGTATAGCACAGGGAACTCTGCTCAATGTTACGTGGCAGCCTGATTGGAGGGGAGTATGGGGGAGAATGGATACATGTACATGTATGGCTGAGTCCATTTGCTGTGCACCTGAAACTAGCACAACGTTATTAATTGGTTCTACTCCATTATAAAATAAAAAGGTTTTTTAAAAAACCCTATGGGACAGAGCAAAAGCAGTTCTAAGAGGGACGTTGATAGCAATGCAATCTTACCTCAGGAGACAAATAAAATCTCAAATAAACAAACTAACCTTACAACTAAAGTAACTACAGAAAGAAGAACAAACAAAACCCAAAGTTAGTAGAAAGAAATAAATCATAAAGATCAGAACAAAAATAAATTAAATAGAAACAATGAAAATCAACCGCAAAATCAATGAAACTAAAAGCTGGTTCTTTGAAAAGATAAACAGACAGTATAGAAGTACAAAGGATCATAAGAGTACTACAAGCAACTATATACCAATAAAATGGACAACTTAGAAGAAATGGAAAAATTCTTAGAAATTTACAGTCTCCCAAGGCTGAATCACGAAGAAACAGAAAATATGAACAGACCAATCACAAGCACTGAAATTGAAATTGTGATTAAAAAGAAAAAGAAATCCCAACAAACAAAAGCCCAGGACCAGATGCCTTCACATTTGAATTCTACCAAACATTTAGAGAAGATTTAACACCTATCTTTCTGAAACTATTCAAAAGAAAATCGCAGAGTAACACCTTCATACACATTCTATGAGGCCCCCATTACCCTGATACCAAAACCAGACAAATATACCACAAAAAAAGAAAATTACAGGCCAATATCACTGATGAACATAGACACAAAAATCCTCAACAAAATACTAGCAAACTGAGTCCAACAATACGTTAAAAGGATCATATACCATAATCAAGTGCAATTTATCCCAGGGATGCAAGAATTTTTCAATATCCACAAATCAATCAGTGTGATACACCACATCAACAAACTGAAGAATAAAAACCATATGATCATCTCAATAGATCCGGAAAAAGCTTTTGACAAAATTCAATACCCATTTATGATTAAAACTCTCTAGAAAGTGGGCATAGAGGGAGCATACCTCAAGATAATAAAGGCCATATATGACAAACCCACAACAAACATCATACTTAAATTTGAAATGGTGAAAGCACTTTCTCTAAGATCAGGAACAAGATAAGAATGTCCACTCTCACCACTTTTATTCAACATAATTTGGAAGTCCTAGTCATGGCAATGAGAGAAGAAAAAGAAATAAAAGGAATACAAATTGGAAAATAAGAAGTTAAATTGTCATTGTCTTCAGATGACATGATACTATACATAGAAAATCCTAAAGACACTACCAGAAAACTACTAGAGCCCATCAATGAATTTGGTAAAGTTGCAGGGTACAAAAAAAATACAAAGGAATTTGTTGCATTTCTGTATACTAACAACAAAAGATCAGAAAGAGAAATTAAAGAAACAATCCCATTTAATATCACATCAAAAAGAATAAAATATCTAGGAATAAACCTACCTAAGGAGGCAAAAGTCTATACTCCAAAAACTATAAGATGCTGATGAAAGAAATCAAAGTTGACACAAACAAATGGAAAGATCTATCATGTTCTTGGATTGGAAGAATCAATATTGTCAAAATGCCTATAGTACCCAGGGCAATGTACAGATTCACTGCAATCCCTATCAAATTACCAATGGCATTTTTCACAGAACTAGAACAAAAAATTTTTAAATTTGTATAGAGACACAAAAGACCTCGAATAGCCAAAGCAATCTTGAGAAAAAAAAAAAAACGGAGCTGGAGGAATCAGGCTTCCTGACTTCAGACTACACTACAAAGCTACAGTCATCAAAACAGTGTGGTCCTGGCACAAAAACAGAAATATACATAAATGGTATAGGATAGAAAGCCCAGAGACAAACCCATGCATCTAACGTCCATTAATTTATGGCAAAGGAGGCAAGACTATACAATGGAGCAAGACAGTCTCTTCAATAAATGGTGCTTGAAAAACTGGACTGCTGTATTTAAAAAATAAAATTAATACATTCTTTAACACCATACACAGAAATAAACTAAAAATGGATTAAATACCTAAATGTAACATCGAATACTATAAAAAATCTCAGAGGAAAACATAGGCTGACATAAATTGCAGCAATATCTTTTTCGATCTGTCTCCCAGAATAATGGAATTATAAACAAAAATAAACAAATGGAACTTAATTAAACTCAAAAACTTTTGCACAGGAAAGGAAACCATTAAAAAATGATATGATAACCCACAGAATGGGAGAAAATATTTGCAAAAATGCTATATACAAGGGGTTAGTCTCCAAAATTTACAAACAGCTCATGTGGCTCAATATCAAAAAAACAAACAACCCAATCAAAAAAATTGAACAGAAGACCTAAAAAGACATTTCTCCAAAGAAGACATGCAGATGGCCAAGAGGCACATGAAAAAATGCTCAACATCACTAATTATTAGAGAAATGCAAATCAAAACTACAATGAGATATCACCTCACAGCAGTCAGAATGGCTATCATCCAAAAGCCTACAAACAATAAATGTTGAAGAGGTGTGGAGAAAAAGGAACCCTCCTACACTGTTGGTGGGAATGTAAATTGGTACAGCCACTGTGGAGAACAGTATGGAGGTTCCTTAAGAAACTAAAAATAGAGCTACCATATGATCCAGCAATCCCAATGATGGGCATATATCCAGATAAAAACATGGTTCGAAAGGATACATGCACCCCGATGTTCATTGCAATGCTGTTTACAATAGCCAAGATATGGAAGCAACCTAAATGTCAATCAAAAGATGAGTGGATAAAGAAGATGTGGTACATACGTATTACTCAGCCATTAAAAATAATTAAATAATACCATTTGCAGCAACATGGATGGACCTAGAGATTATCATACTAAGTGAAGTAAGTCAGACAGAGAAAGACAAATGTCATGTAATATCGCTTATAGGCAGAATCTTTACAAAATGATACAAACGAACTTATTTACAAAACAGAAACAGACTTAGATAAGAAAATTATGGTTACTGGGGGGAAAGTTTGGGGAAAGGGACAGATTGGGAGTTTGGGATTGACATGTACATACTGCTATATTTAAAATAGATAACCAACAAAAACCTACTGTATAGCACAGGGAACTCTTCTCAATACACAGTAATAACTTAAATGGGAAAGTAATTTGAAAAATAATATGTATTTTTATACATATTATGTATAAAATGTATATGTATAACTGAATCTCTCTGCTGTACACCTGAAACTAACACATTGTTAATCAACTATACTTCAATATAAAATAGAAATTTAAAAAAACACAGACAAATGTAAGGATCATGACTGATAAATTAAGCATCATTTTAATATTATGATAATTAAGTTTTTGTTTAGGTTCAAAATATGCATGAATGTGTAGAAATTCTGATACTTCTAATATTTGATGAGTGAAAAACCACAGACAATTCTCCCTATGTGGGAATAAAACAAAGGAAGTCTTAATGTGACATTGTATCTATAACACATTCTGACACCTTAAATTGAAGCATAGCCTGAAAAGCTAGCCATATGGCTCCCAAGGTCCCCCCCAACCCTAAGATTCTTTGACGTGAGAAGAATCTTTACAGAAGGGGGAGGAAGAAGTGTTTGATCTGAGTATCTGGGAGAAGATAGGTCTGTGAGATTTTCCTGAAAGACCTGTCGTCTGTTTGTGTTGGAGGATTGATTTAAAGATATCAGAAGTCTACAGAGGATTTCCTATTTTCAGTTATCTGTCTAGCATGATTATTCAGTAGCAACTGTGAGGATTTTAAAAAGCCTTACAGACCCTCCTATGATTTATTTATCCTATCTGTACATCCACCCATTTCTTATCAAAGGGAGACTCAACCTCATCAGCATCATTTAAGACTTTCTGTCAATTTTATCTCAATAAAACTGTGGGAAAAAGACTTTCCTTTTGCCCAGAATAGTTCACTTATTCATTATACTTTTATGGCTAATGATAAATGTGGTTCTTCAGCTATATGAATGCTTTCTTTTTTGTTTTAAAGAGGATTCAATTGAAATAAGTATGAAAAGGAAAAACTACTGTCTTTTCTCTACACACTGAATACATCTGACACCAATCATATGGGGTTTTTTCCCCCAAAACTGACAAATTTTCTGACAGCTGCTGGACATCATACAATTCAATTCAGTTCTGACACTATCTACACTATCTATCTAACCTGAGGGATCTACCTAAGATCCCTCAGGTTAAAGGGCTCAGTCTCACAAGGCTGTCCCCCCACCTTACTTCAGACACCAACTGTACGTTCCAGGTTATCACCTATGTTCTACCAACCTGCTATAATTTGGACAGTCCCACGACACCCCTCCCTTCTTAGGTTCAGTAATTGCTACAATGGCTTACAGAACTCAGGAAAGCACTTTACTTACTATTACAAATTTACTATAAGGATATTATAAAGAATACAAATAAATAGTCAGATCAATACATAGTTAAGGTAAGGTGAAGAAGCGTCCACAGAGCAGAAGCTTCCATCTCCACAGAGTATGGGGTGCACTGACTTCCTGGAACATAGATATGTTCACCAACCCAGAAGCTCTCCAAACCCCATACTTTAGGGATTTTTACGTAGGCTTCATCATGTAGGCATGATTGACAATTAATCTTCAATCCTCTCTTCTCCCCAGAGGATAGGGGAATGAGTTGGGGCTAAAAGTTCCAAGCTTCTAATCATGGCTTGATCTTTCTGGTGACCAAACTCCATCCTGAAGCTATCCAGGAGCCCATCAAGTGTTGCCTCGTTAGAACAAAAGGCACTCTCATCACCTAGGAAATTCCAAGGGATTTAGTTGCTCTGCATCAGGAACTGGGGTTATAGATCTGAGAAGGCTCCCGGGTCCTTGAGAAAGACATTCCTGGGTCATAACGCTGACAAATTGGGGCATATTTCAAAAGAGTTTATATACATTTCAAAGAGAGGAGAAAAATACTTACCATGGCAACTTTTCAAAGAAAAAGGTGAGGGGGAATTCCTTTCCTTATTTTCAACAGGGAGAATTAAGCCTCTTAGTTTTAATTCATATTTATCCTTACAAAATGAAGATATCTTTACCATCTAGACTATATTTTATCCTAGAAGGTAAGCGTATCTGTTGCCTCAATTACTAGTGTCAATATGTCTAAATGTGACTTAATATTGGGGGTTTAACTATAAAACTAGATTGGGAAAAGTTCAAATGCATTATCATTTACTTTTATTAAAAACAAAAATGATTTGCCTTGATGAACATCAGCCTCTGTGTGTGTGTGTGTGTGTGTGTGTGTGTGTAACTATGTAAACATTCATTAATGAACCTTTAACTCTCTTCCAGGATCAAGCCAGGATTTTCAAAGCAGCTAAAATAGTGTTGCAAAGAAACAGATTAAATTAGAGGAGGTATGTGAAAGTCACTCTCATCTTATCTTTCAACATGAGATTAATGACAGTACAAAAATGTTATCCTAATTGAGCCAAAAAAATCTTTGATTAGTTATCTTAATGATAATTCCAGTTCACTTTTCATGTGTAATCAAACCACAGAGTGCTCAGAAAATATTAACTGGTTATGAGATTAATCATTCCTGTGGGTTCAATTCACTTGTTACTAACCCCTCTCCTTCCTCAAGATACTGAAGAGTAAGAGATTCTGTTTCTTCCCTTTTCACCAAGCATCTGAGATGGAGCCCCAAGAGATCCATCTTAAGCACCATAATCTGAAAACAATGATGAAATAAAGATCTTGCTACCCTATAGTAAAGATTTTTTCTCTGTACCATTGTCTATTTCTCAGGTGTAAAACGGATTAGGTTGCACTAAGTTTGAGTGTTTCTTGTATATAAATGGCATGTACTCAAGCATTAGAAGAATTCCCAGAATTTCTGAGTTCTAAGTTCTAAGGATTTTATCCACATAGATCTGTCCACTGATCTCTTCAATAACCTGGCCAAAAGATTCTAGTCCTCCCATAGAGATGCCTATCACTGAATGCCATATGTGCTAGGCATTGTTCCTGGGGTTTATAGGCATTATCTCATGTTGTCCTCACAGAAATCTTATAAGTAGATTTTCACAGATGAGAAAATTGAGGCTCAGGTGTTAAGCAATTTGCCCTATTTGCCCTAAGTCACATAGCTTATAAACAGGATGGAAATTAAACACAGATCAATCCAACTTCAAAGCACATGCTTGATAAGGCATTTCTCTTCCATAAAAAGCAAAGACCAATTAAAATCAGTTTAAATACTAGTTTAGGTTCTTAAGCCAGGACCACCTTAAGGAAATTTCAAATCATTAAATATTAACATAAGCAAAGGATTAGTTCCTTTAGGGCAAAATGAGTGCTGCAGATAATTAAAGATGACTTATTGTCTGCAAGTTTTCCAGTTTTTCATTTGTGAATTTAGAGGTTTCCTCCTTCAGGCAATATTGGTGGGCAGCTTATCAGGTGGGCAGCATCTTCTAATCACAATTACTGTGAGTCACAGTTCACAGCCTACTTTGTAAATATTAAAGAATGGAGAGTGAGGGCATTTCACTTTTATGAACAAATGTCTCTTGGGTAATGGAATGTTGTCATTTTTTTAAAGTGAGAATAACAACCTGTTAGCTTGTCTAATTTTCCACTAAGTGAACTTAAAAAGAAATGAAAAAGGAAGGTGTTTTCTTTCTCAGTGTAAATGTATTTGCTTTAAGTTAGAATAGGTCTATGCCCAGTTAAATAATCTGAAACCAGACCCAGGCATTATGTCAGCAAATCCCATCTGGTTCTTCTCATGGGAGAGTAGACTGGCCCATGGCCAGAGCAGCTGTGTGGACAAGAAGAACCCCAGTGCCAGTCTTTTGTTCCTTAGCAAAACTTTAGTATAAAACATTCATTACCCTGTGGTAAGTTCACAACAAAATACAGACAGCACAACAGAGCAGCAGGGCTCTGCATAGAAACTGAATGTAGTCATGTTTTAAGAGACATTCAAAAGGACTGAAATGCAGAAACTATCTCCCATGTTAAAGTTCTTTATTAAGTGGAAAATCTAAGTGACATGACAGAGATTTCAGAAATCAGAAATATTCTTCACAGAAAATGTTCTTTATAATGTTTATTGATAAGACTGAAACAACTGAGAGATAAATGTAAAACAAGCTGATCAAAATAATTAAAATGTCTCTTAATAATATGTACTGATTAACTAAATCTAGATGTTTTCTTAATTAACTATGAATAAGATTCTTGTGCACTCAGGGAATACACTGAGACCAATGTTTCCCATCACTATTTATTGACACTATGCCATGTAAATATGCTCTTAAAGTGTCCGATCAGAGTTGTCTGGTTTTGTCAGCCAGGTTTCATCTGGAAAGCCAATGTGGATACATATAGTACAAAAACCAAAAAGTTAAAACAGGAGATGTGTCATGGTTTTTATCAGCTTCTAAAAAAATTCATAATTCTAATAAGTTTAAAAACCACATTATATAGATTTTTATATGTAAATATAGAAAGTCAATTAAAACAAAGGACCAGTGAAGGCTCCAGGTTTACTGGACTGTTGGGATCATAAATTCAGAATAGAAAAACTATTATTTGTTCGGGAATATAATTTTTACTCTTTAGTCTCAGACAATGCTGTTACTACACTGCACCATAAGTAGTGATGACTAATTAGAAAAACTGTGAAGAAAAAATACTGTGGCATGTGAGAATAAGTGTCTTTGAGAGTAATAATCAGGTCCAAATCAGGGAAGTACATAGAATCCCTGCATCATGATGAAACTTGGGCAATTCCACATAAGTATTATTTGATTTGTATCCCCTTTAGCCCCTAAAAACAGTCATCTTAAGTTGGCTGCTTCATCTCTAATCAAGGAACAATATTACATCTTATCTGAGCCAATTTGCCTGCTGAGAATTTAGAAGCTCCTGCATGACTCATTCTGTATAAAATCATTTGATTTTTGCTCACTGTAGATAATTGGTTCTTGGCACCAGAACTTAAACTATTTACAGTCCAAGTCTATTAAAATGGCACTGAGATTTAGCTTAAACAAACAGAACCAAAGTCAAGGGTGTGTTTTCTTAATGCTTTGGTTGTACCTGCTATAATTATATTTTAAGATGCTTGCAAAGACCTGTGATAGAAATTTAAATGAGAAACTCCAAATTCTAATCTAATGATACATTTGATATGGTCTGCACAGAAAGAAGGGAGAAAACTGAGAGTCAGAGAGCAGTCTTTCTTCTTTGGGGAGGCATCAAAAAGGGTGAGACTTTTCCTGTGAGCTAGTGGTACATGGTGTAATACGAGGGCACACAAACACCAAAATCACACTTTAGACATTAAGATGTCAAAGACTCCCTAAACATCAAAAATGATTTGGGAGTCAACACACTAAACAGCTATGCTATAACAATGTAGCATATTTTATTGACCTCAGTGATCTAATAAAGAACTCTAGCAACTGGGAGAAAAGGACCTTGGACAGTGGATTTATGGCACAGGAGGGTGGAAGTGACAATATTTTCAACTGAGAAGTGAGTGTAAAAATAACTATTATATAATAACTAATACTTATTGAACGCTAATATATGCCAAGCATTGTTCTAAATTATGAAGACTAGATAAATTAATACATATAAAAATCTTATGCCCTGACTGGCATGTATAAATGCTCCATATATTATTATTATTAAATTATTAGTGCTATTATTAGAAGAAATCTTGGAAGTTCTTATTGCCTTGTGCATTTTGAAGTCAAATGTAATAATTATTGGGGTTTTAGGTTCAATAACAATGAATTATTTGAATTAATCCTTCTAAAAATAATTATGTGTAATTTCATATAGCAAACAATCATCAACATCTTAAAGTGCTTATAAACTTTGGGGAGTTTAAAAGACACAGGAGAATTCCCAGGCTAATTAATTTTTGGATGAAATCCTATAAGTGGGAAATAAGCAGAATATTGAAGCCCCAAAGCTGCACATGCCCTGAATGCATTTTCTGATGCAAGAAATATGGGATCTGGCTCCTGGAGTATGCAGGCAAGGGCAGAAGCCAAGGCCCAGAGATTACCAGAGATAAAGGGACTGGAATCCCTCAGAATAAGGGAAAACCAGATATAATTCACACCCTATCCCCAGAGGACAGCAGATAAGGTCATGCTGGGGCTGAGCAAAGTAGAAGACGAGGGAAAAGAAAAGAAAAGAACAATTTTGAGTTGTGTGGCTTCAGGTATCTGTCCTCTTGGAGTTGTACAAAACAGTAATAATAATGTATAAATAAAAGACAGCAATAAAAATAAGATAGATTATGAACGTCAGCTATAAATAACATAAGGTGAGAGGAAGGTAAAAAATTAAAATATTCTAATGGACTCGCATTATCTCAGAGGAGAGTAAATGTCTGGATTAATTTTAGATTTAGATAAATAAGTAAGAATATTGATACTTCTAGGGTAACCACTAAAATAATAAAAAAAGGATAAAACTTCCAAACTGGTGGAAGTAAAAATCAAAAGATAAAACATGCTTTGTCAATCCAAAAAAGGCAAGAAGCGATAGTTAAATAAACACCAAACGTATGGAACAAATAGAAACTCTGAAACAGAATAGCAAAATAAATCCAAATATATTGGTCATTAATTATATGTAAACATAATGTTGAATTAAAACATTATTCTTGTCAGTATTTTAAAACAAAGCACAACATAAAATTTGACAATATTCTATTAAAAAAAGACATACTAAAACAGATACATTCAGAAAGGTTAAATGTAAAAACATAGAAATTACACTAATGAAGAACCTGTGAAACTAAACTTGAAGTCAAAGAACATTCTTACTAATAAAGAGGTTCACTTCAGAAAGGTAAAAGTTTCCATTTACCATGAAGATATAATTGGTTTAAACTCATAAACAGCAAATAACATACCTTCAAAATAGACAAAGAAAAATTACCAGAACTAAAAACAAGAAGTAAATAAATCTACAACCACAGTAGTAGATTAAAGTACACATCTTCTACTACTTTTTAGCATAGACAGGAAACAGATTACAAATTTATAGAATATTTGAACTACATTATTAACACACTGGCCTAATAGACATATGTTAAACATTGCAGCATGCACAGCATGAGAGCCTAATGCTCTTTTTGGAATCCGGATTTTGATTTTTCTAACAGTCAAAAGTGGATTTTCATATAATAAACATATATAATTTGCATATAGTCACAGAAAAAATAGAAAATAATTGCTTTTTTTTCCATCTACCTCAAGCCCTGCTCAGTTTCCCCATGGGTTGAGGAGATCAGTATCTCAAAGCACCATTAACTAATTAAGATGTTGCCAGTGTACACGGCTCAGCTGGAAAGCTGCAGCATAGAGGATTCTTGGGGGTTTTGAGTGTGGGAGAGTTCAGGGCTTTATGCCAGGGAGTGGTCATAAGGCTACCAAAAATTCATATCCTGTGTTCCATCCGGAAAACCCTAAAATGAGTTGCTGGGCTGTAATCCCTCTTTGTATCTCTCTTTTTGTGGAAACCAGACTCCAATATGGCCTCAGTGATGCTCCTCTCCTGATGTTTACTCCCCTGTGTAAATTCCTCCCACAAAAATAAGGCTGACCTGTATAACCAAAGGATATTGCAGTAACAATGAGGTGTGACCTCTGAGGCTGCTGCACTTTTCACTGTGCTCTTTGGAATTACTCATCTGGGAAAGCCAGCCAACATGTTGTGAGGACACTCCAGCAACCCCATGGGGATGTCCACATGGTAAATATTTGAGGCCTTTCACCAACAGCCAGCACTAATTTTTCATCCATTCATGGGAACCAGCTTGAGAGCAGACACCCAATTCCAGTCCAATTTTCAGATGTCTATAGTCCCAATTCATATCTTGACCACAAGTTGATGGTAAATCCTGAGCCAGAACAACCCAGCAAAGACACTCCCAAATTCCTGAACCAAAAAACCTGCAAAGAAATATTTTTGTCATTTTAAACTTCTAAACCTTGATGTAATTTGCTACACATCAATAGATAATTAATGCCAAGTAAAACATGTCCCGTTCCCAGCTACCCAATCAAATTTCATGGTCTAATATTCCATGTGGATTCAAAATCACATCAGAAGGTCTGAAAGTTGTATTGGATTCTTTCAAATTTCCTTTGGGCATGAGCAGAAATGTCCCAGAATGGTTGGTGGGGATTATGTCAGGCAGAGCCATGGAGAAGGGGTGACCTCTGCCTTTCCAATGACTTCTCCACATGAGGACTGGCATTTTCTTCCCTCAGCACTGTTTCCTAGATGAAGTGATTGTTATGTAACAACTACAGCATCTGTGTTGTCATAGTAATGGTTATGTTTGGTTACCAGGTTTGAAGTAAGAGTGTCCATCTGAGGTGGGTGGAGGAAAGGTCTGGAAAAACCTGCAGAGGGTTCTGGGGGACGGAGTTGTGTGGGGGGGGTGGAGCAGAAAAATCTAAGGGTAAGTTCAGTCTATGACTTAGGACACCAAGAAACTTGACATGAGGGGAGCAGAACAAGGAGCACAGAACAGGGGCAGATGAGACACGAAGAGGGTCAGGTTCTTTCCATGAATGGGGCTAACCCTGAAGATCATCTGTAGTGAGAACCAGCAGAGCCTCTCATATATCCAGTGAGGCCTGGACTATTTTTGTTTTTTGAGGCTTCTAGGAAAGAACAAAGAAAAATTTAAAGTTAAGAAAAGCTAAAATAGGGTTATGAAGTAACAATGTATTTCAAATAATTATATTTACCAAACTAGTATTTTAACAAAAAATTAATGCAATGTATGTGATACTTGCAAGATGATTATAGGTTTTATTTTAAAATAATGGCTGGAGGGGTGGCTAAGAGGGCCACTGAGCTCAACTCCTCCCACAGGCACACCTAAATTACAACTATCTACAGAGCAACTACTGATGAGAAAGACCTGAAGACTGGCAGAAAAGATCTTATACAACTTTATATAGAAGAAACCACAAGACTGGTAGGAGAGGCAGGGACACAGTATAGTCAAGACCTATACCCAAGTGTGGGCAACCCACAAGTCAGAGGATACTTCCAATTGCAGAGGTTGTCCCCAAGAAGCAAGGGATCTGTATCCCACTTTGGACTCTGCACTGGGAAGATAAGCCTCTGGAACATTTGGCTGTGAAGGCCAACAGGACTTACTTTGGGGAGAGCCAGCGTGCTATAGAAAATAGAGACTCCACTCCTAAGGGTGCACGTAAAATCTCATACCCTCCAAGCCCAGGGAAGAAGCAATAATTTGAAAGGAGCCTGAGCCAGAACTGCCTGCTGGTCTTGGAGAGGCTTCCAGAGAGGCAGGAGGCAACTAGAGCTCACACTGGGGACATAGACTCTGTGTCAGCCATTTCCGGGAACTCTTCTACAAGGAGGACACTGGTGTTAGAAAGCACCATTTTGGAGTCTGCTGTCTAATTTATTAGCAATGAGACCTGGCCCCACCCACTAGGCTGTGGACAACGGTACTGGGATACCCCTGACCAAGGAGATAGTTGCTTGTGGACACAGCCCCACCACCAACAGGCTGACTGCCACTAGAGAGCCCAGGACCCAGCCCTGCCCACCAATATGGAGAACTAGCCCCAGGACACCCTGGGCCCTGCAGTCAGAGAACCAGGGACCCAACTCCACCCACCAGTGGGTAGGCACCAGCCCTGGGACTACCTGGGCCCTAGTGACCCACACACTAGAGAGATGGCACTAGTTCCAGGACCCCTAGGACCTTGCAGCCAGAGACACTGGGACCCTGCTCCATCCACCAGAGGGCCCAGGACCCAGCCTCACCCAGCAGTGGGAAAGACACCATCCTATAGCCAGAGACCATGGCACTAGCCCCAGGACCATTTGTGGCCCTACCCCACTCACCAGTAGGTGACATCAGCTTTGAGAACCCTGGGCTTTGCAGTCAAAGAACCCAGGACACAGCTTCACCAACCAATGAGTCAATACTATCCCCAGGACCAGACCTTACACACCAGTGAGCAGGCCCCAGCCCTGAGATCACTGAGGCCTTAGCCATACCTGCCAGTGAGTTGTTACCAGCTCCAGGACAACTGCAGCCCCACAACCTTCTGTGTCAGAATCCATCCTGCCCACCAGTAGGGCAGCACCAGCTCTGGGACACTTCAGGCCCCTCAGACAACCACCTGGGTTAGAGCCCCCATACACCAGCAGGCCACCACAAGCTTTGGAACACACCAGACACCACAGCCAACCATGTCAGTAAATGGCCCCACACACCAGCAGTCTGACAGTAGATCTAGGACCTCCACAGTTGCCTACACTGGAAGCCTGCTCTGTCCACAAGTAGGCCAGCACAAGACCCAGGCAGCCTTGGGGCTCAGCAGCCAGCTGCTTCATGACATGGACCTGCCCACCAGTGCACAGCAGACTCCATACAAGGCAGGGCCTGGCAACCAACTGGACTGGGAGTCAGCCACACCTACCAGACCACCCATAGTAGTGAGCCCACTACAACAGAAGGGTCCATGCAGCACACATAGGGGAAACCACTAAAGCATATAGCTCTAGTGACCAGAGGGGAGTGCACTGCTGGGATGCATAGATGTCTCCTATAAAAGGCCACTTCCCCAAGACTGGGAAACATAATCAACTTATGAAATACATAGAAAGAAATATAGCAAGTTAGGTAAAATGAGGCAACAGAGGAATATGTTCCAAACAAAGGAACAAAATAATACCCAAGAAAAAAAACTAAGTGAAGTGGACATAAGCAATCGACAATAAATAGTTCAAGGCAATGATAATAAAGATGCTCAAAGAACTTGGGAGAAGAAAGTATAAATAGATTGAGAAGTTAGAAGTTTTTAACAAGAGTTAGAGAATATAAAGAAGAACCAAAGAGAGCTGAAGAATACACTAACTGAAATTAAAAATACACTAGAAGAACTCAACAATAGATTAGATGATACAGAGGAATGGGTCAGTGAACTGAAAGAGTAGTGGAAATCACTGAAGATGAATAGAAAAAAGAAAAAGAATTTAAAAATTGAGTATGTTTAAGACACCTGAGTGACAGCACCAAGCATACTATTATTCACACTATAGGAATCCCAGAAGAAGAAGAAGAGAGTGAGAATGGGGCAGAGAACATAGTTGAAGACATAATAGCTGAAAACTTCCCTAACCTGGGAAAGGAATAGACATCCAGGTCCAGGAAGCACAGAGAGACCCAAACATGATCAACCCAAAGAGGACCACATTAAAACACTTGTAATTAAAATATCAAAAATTAAGAGAAACTATTAAAAGCAGAAAAGGAAAAACAACAAGTTACATACAAAGGAACATCCTTAAGGCTATCAGCTAACTTTTCATCAGAACCTCTGCATTCCAGAAGGGACTGACACAATATATTTTAAGTGATGAAAGGAAAAAAGCTACAGTCAAGAATACTTTACCTGACAAGTCTTTCATTCATATATTTTTTTTAACATCTTTATTGGGGTATAATTGCTTTACAATGGTGTGTTAGTTTTCATTCATATTTGAAGGAGAGATCAAAAGTTTTACAGACAAGCAAAAACTAAAAAGAGTTAACACCACAAAATGAGCTTTACAAGAAATGTTAAAGGGACTTCTCTAAGTGGAAAAGAAAAGACCACAATTAGAAATATGAATATTATGAAAGGAAAAATCTCATTGGTAAAGGCAAATATACAGTAAAATTAGTATCAACCATGTATAAAGCTAGTAGGAACATTAAAAGAGAAAAGTAGTAAAATTATCTACATCTACAATAACTAATTAAGGGATACACAAAACAAAAAGATGTAAAATATGAGGTCAAAAACAGTGAATGTAAGGGAAGGAGTGAAAATGCAGGGTTGTTAAAATGTGTTTGAACTTAAGAGATCAGCAACTTGAAGTAATCATATATATTATATATTTTTACATTAATCTTACATATTATAATTTATACACATATATATAATATATATAAGCCTCATGGTAACCACAAATCAAAAATCTATAATAAATACATGCACACAAAAGAGAAAGGAATCCAAACATAACACTAAAGATAATCATCAAATCACAAGGGAAGAGAGCAAAAAAAAAAGAAAGGAACTTTATAACTATAAAACAACACCAATACAATTAATAAAATAGCAATAAATACATACCTTTTGATAATTATTTTAAATGTAAATGGACTAAATGTTCCAATCAATAAATACAAAAACAAAACCCACATATATGCTACCTACAAAAGACTCATTTCAGATCTAAAGACACACACAGTCTGGAAGTGAGGGGATGGAAAAAGGTATTCCATGCAAATGGAAATCAAAACAAAGCTGGGGTAACCATATTTATATCAGACAAAATAGACTTTAAAACAAAAACTGTAACAATAGACAAAGAAGGACGTTACATAATGATCAGGGTATTAATACAAGTAGAAGATGTAACAACTGTAAATGTATATGCATCCAACATATGACCACCTAAATACATAAAGCAAATATCAACAGACATAAAGGGAGAAATTGACAGTAGCACAGTAATAGTAGGGAACTTTAACACCCTACTTATATCAATGGACAGATCATCTGGATAGAAAATTAATAAGGAATTACTGGCATTATATGAGACATTAGACAAAATGGACATAATAGGTATATGTATAGAGAACATCTCATCCAAAGTTAGCAAAATACACATTATTTCAACTGTACATGGAACATTCTCCAGGATAGATCACATGCCAGGCCACAAAACAAGTCTCAATAAATTTAAGAAAATTGAGATCATATTAAGCACCTTTTCCAGCTACAACTCTATGAGACTAGAAATGAACTACAAGAAAAAACTGCAAAAAAAAAAAAAACAAAAAAAAAACCATGGAGGCTTAAAAATATGCTACTAAACAACCAATGGGTCACTGAAGAAATCTCAGAGGAAATAAAAACATATACCTGGAGACAAATGAAAACAAAGCACAATGATCCAAAATCTATGGGGTGCAGCAAAAGCAGTTCTAAGAGGAAAGTTTATAGTGATACAAGCCTGCCCTAAAAAAAACCTTAGGGTTTACAAATCAGAAACAATTCATTACCTTTCCTGGGTCACCTCACACACACCTCCCATCCCCTGTCTTTCTAAATGGAATTTATGACAGGTTTAAATTTTTAAAGTTTTACAATGAAATACACAAATATAAATATTCTTCTTGCATTCTCATCTATTCCAAATAGATGACAGCAAATCCTTGATCCTAAAGGCATAAAGGAATTAGCTGTTTCTTGTTTAATTGTAAGTTCTAAGAGAGTCCTAAGAGCTTACTATGTCCATGGTGAGCTATTAACAGGACTTTTGCTAGTTAGCCCACAGAAATGAAAAGGAGTTCTGTTTGAAAAACGTGAGAATTTTTCTGCAGATCTAAATTTTCCAAGAATTGATAACACTGAAGAGAAAAACAATGGTAATTTGTTTTTAAATTTTAAAACAATGTTATTGTCACTTCACATCATTTTGTATAATGCAATGAATCTCTTTGAGTCTCAAATTACTTTGTAGGCATTAAATACCTAGGAACAAGGAAAGGAAGTACATGAGGTGTTCTGAGTTCATAGGGTTGTTCTAAGGAGTAAATTATATGATGTTGACAACTACGTGTAAAAGAATGAAATTAGAACACTCCTTAATACCATGCAAAAAATAAACTCAAAGTAGATTAAAGACCCAAATGTAAGGCTGAATACCACAAAACTCTTAGAGGAAAACATAGGCAGAACACTCTCTGATATAAATCACAGGAAGATGTTTTTTGATCTTTTTATTACTCCTAGAGTAATAAAAATTAAAAACAAAAATAAACAAATGGGACCTAATTACACTTGAAAGCTTTTGCACAGCAAAGGAAATAATAAAAAAAACAAAAGGACAACACACAGAATTGGAGAAAATATTTGCAAATGAAATGACCAACAAGGGATTAATCTCCAAAATATATAAACAGGTCATGCAGCTCAATAACAAAACAACAAAGCCAGTCAAAAAATGGGCAGAAGATCTAAACAGACATTTCTCCAAAGAAGACATACAGATGGCAAGAGGCACATGAAAAGATACTCAACATCAGTAATTATTAGGGAAATGCAAATCAAAACTACAATGAGGTGTCACCTCACAACAGTCACAATAGCCATTATCAAGAAATCCAGAAACAATAAATTCCGGAAAGGGTGTGGAGAAAAGGGAACCTTGGTGGGAATGTAAATTGGTACAGCCACTATGGAGAACAGTATGGAGATTCCTTAAAAAACTAAAAATAGAGCTATCATATGCTCCAGCAATCCCACTCTTGGACATATATCTGGAAAAAACCATAATTAGAAGAGATACATGCACCACAATGTTCATTGCAGCACTAACAATCTTATGGTTACCAGGGGGAAAGGGAGGCAGGAATAAATTGGGAGATTGGGATTAACAGATGCACACTACTATATATAAAATAGATGACTAATAAGGACCTACTGTATAGCACAGCTAACTCTACTCAATACTCTGTAATGACCTATATGGGAAAAGAATCTTAAAAAGAGTGGATATATGTATATGTATAACTGATTCACTTTGCTGTACAGCAGAAGGTAACACAACATTGTAAATCAACTATACTGCAATAAAAATTATAAATAAATAAAGATGATGTTTGTTGAGCACTTAGCACAGTGCCTGACAGAGCGCTAAACTAAATCAATGTTAGTTACCATTACTGTTTTATCCAAAGCAAGGATGACCAAGCTGAAATCTCTTTGTAACTTGCAACAACTTGTATGTGCCTGCCCTCTGGAGGTACACATGTTTAGTCAAATCTCTCTTCCACAAGTTGCCCCTGTATTGTCCCAAGTGAGGGGACCACATTTTCTCCAATAATTCATTGATCAGACACTCTGCTAGGTCCTGAGAGCACAAAGGTGAATGAAAGCAGTCTCTACTCATAGAAGTCCAAAAGAGTGGTCTGACATGAGGCTGTTGATTCAGGACACTGAACACAGGCTACCGCAGAGGGAAGCACTAGTTGTCAGGGAAGTGTATGGAAGGGCACCTGAGCCAGACTTGAAGGACCCAGGAAACATTCCTCTGGGCAGAGGACCACTGACTGGGGTATTGAGAGGGGAGCAGGAGTGAGCTGTGGGGCACACGTCTTAGGCAGACATGGTTACATGTGCAAAAACCTGGAGACAGTAGTCTGTGTTTTTTGAGTGAAGATGTGGTAAAGATAATGACAGTAGAGCTGAGAATATGGATAAAGAACCTGCATGCTAGGCTGCACAAGAGCTATGAATGGGGAGTTACTGAAGGGATTGAAGCAGGGGAGCGGAGTGATCTGACCTGACAGGGGGCTTAGAAACACTAGTTGGGCTTCATTGTGGAGAATGGGTTGAGGGGGCTGGTTTGGAAGCAGACAGCCTAGTTTAGAGGTAGCATCCACAGGAAAATAAGAAGGCTTTTCCTAAAGTGGTGGTAGTGAGGCTGGAGAAAAGCGGCATCTTTTCTCATATATCTTTTTCTAGATGAGGGCTGTGCTGACCATCTATTTACCATGCAAACTGCTTCCTGCTCTATTTCCTCCTCAGAACTATGATCACCTCTTACTTATTATGTAATTTATTTATTTTACATTTTGTCCTCCCTTCACTAGAATATTAGGTGATTACTTTGGATAGGTGTGTTGCCAGTTTATTTCACTTGTGTGTCCCAAGCACCCAGAAGAGTCCTAGGCACATTATAGGCACTTAATTTATATGAATCAACGTCATTTGATTAAATGAATGTATGAAAACATAGGACAAAACTTATAAATTTGGGAGGCTTCCCAAAAGTTGAAAGATGTCAGCAATGAAGAAGGATGATATATCAAGTAAATTGGTACAGCAACTGTGGAAGACAGTACAGAGGCTTCTCAAAAAACTAAAAATAGAACTACTGTATGACCTGGAAATTCCATGCCTGGGTATATATCCAAAAAAAAAACCCCACTAGTTCAAAAAGATACATGCACCCTAATGTTCATAGCAGCATTATTTACACTTGCTAAGATATGGAAGCAACCTAAGTGTCCATCAACAGATGAATGGATAAAGAAGATGTGATACACACACCCCACACACACACACACACACACACACACACACACACACACACACACACACAGGAGTACTACTCAGCCATTAAAAAGGAATGAAATGTTGCCATTTGCGACAACATGGAAGGTATTATGCTAAGTGAAATAAGTCAGACAGAGAAAGACAAATGCTACGTATGACATCACTTCTATGTGGAATCTAAAAAATTACAACAAACTAGTGAATATAACTAAAAAGAAGCAGACTCACAGATACAGAGAACAAGCTAGTGGTTACCAGTGGGGAGAGGGAAGGGGAAGGGGCAATATAGGGTAGGGAATTAAGAGGTACAAACTATTATGTATAAAATAAGCTACAAGGATATATTGTACAACCCAGGGAATATAGCAAATATTTTATAATAACTATAAATGGAGTAAAACCTTTAAAAATTGTTAATCACTATATTGTACACCCCTAACTTATATTATACATCAACTATATTCAATAAAAAAAGAACCTCAAAAAAAGGATAAACCTTAAATCATAAGTTTTTACCTGATAGGCTGTTTGATATTTGGGACTTGGGAGAATAAGCAGCAACCTCTTGAGAGGGAGAATAGTAAGTGCTGAGGGGAAATGTTTATTTTGAGTCCTGGTGGTGAAAAAGAATTCCACAAGGAAGATGAGGATGTAGGAGAGGTTGTTTACCATGGACGGGAATTCCAACACTCTGGGGTAGTCCCCAGGAAACAGTACTTTTATATCTCCCATGTGATTCTAAGGCACAGCCCAGCTTGTGTATGATGACCTTCAGACTGAACCCTGGCCACCACACCACATCAAGGAAGACCAGGATCTCAGGGCAATTGTGCGATCAGACACAACAAAGCAAAATGTAGCAGTAACAACTACCACAACTAAACCATGAAAACCAACCTAACAAAGATAACAATATACAAAATCCACTAGTCTCACATTCACACATTTACCTCTGCATTGTCCTGGTAAAATCTGGGGCTCAGGTACAGACCTATGCGGTTCCCTGGGTTTCTCTTGGAGATAGACCATATGACCAGCCCTACTCCCCTAGGCTAGATTAGAGTTGGGGCCCTTTCTATATACTTCTATATCTCCCTGTATATCCCCTATCAAAACCCTTGTCACATGTAAAAGAAATCATTTCTTGTTTAGTATATAACTTCTCAACATACTAACCATGACCTCCTTGAGACAAGGACTCTCCTGTTTGTTCACTGCCATATACCCAGGACTCAGCAAATGCCTGGCACATAGAAGAAATTCAATATATGTTGAATTAATGAAAAGATGAACAATGGGTGGGTGGAAGCTTCCATCCATCACTCTTCCTGCTTTTAGAAGTACTATCATCAGGGTCAGAGAGACACTGAGCCTCCTAGGGTTGGAGGTAGCCACCATCACCAGTCCTTGGCCTCAGAGAAGTGCTCTGTGCATCTTTCTTGAGTGACACCATATCACGTACACAGTAAATGTCAGCCAGCCTTTAGGGTGGAAGGAGTGTGACCCAGTTCTGTGCCCCCAAATATCTAACACAATGTTTTACGCATAGTGTATAATCAGCAAAGTCATTGAATAGACAGATGAATGTTTTTCCACATAGAAGTATGTATATGTATCATAACCGAAAGAAAGCCACAGACAAAGAAACCCCAAAGCAGACATCTCTAATGATGGAAATTCAGACACTGTGCCACCTGAGAGGCAGATAGACTCTAGAGGGCAAATGAAGCTTTCTGAGGGCCTTTGAACTTATTCATTCCAAAATTTTTTGTTTGTTCATTCCACAAATATTTATTGAGGGCTTGCTACATACCAGGGCTGCTGTGGGCACCTAGGATATATCAATGAACAAGACAAAGATTTATGCCCTTCTAGAGGTTAGCTTTTACAGGATACAATAGCAGTAGATAGTTAAATTATATATCTACAAGTTAAATTATATGTCTAGTAGTTAAATTATATAGTGTGTTTAAAGGGCATAAATTCTCTAGAGAAAATAGAAGTAGGGCCAGCGAAGGGGCTCAGGAATGTGGGGCATGGAACGGTGTGGGGTGTTGCAGTGCTTAATTCAGTGGTCAGTGTGGCTGTATGAGACTGCAGACTCTGTCTAGGAGGACCAAGTCAACCTGGATTTGCTCAAGGAGAGCTTGTATATGTTTCAAAAACGTAGCTTGAATCTATAGAACCAAAACATACATTCCAAACTGAAGAGAAAGGCAGATGATAAACAACTTCAAGGAGTTTTAATGAGCTCTTTTACAAATGCTTAAGGAAGTAGAGCAGAGCAGGAAGAAAGGGTAATTTATTTGATTTGATGCATTCTTGCTATAAATTTTAATGTGCATTTTAGGTAACTAGAGGTTGCCTTCACTATGAGTGATATTCATTGCCATTGAATGAATGATTTGGAAACAGATCATACTTAATAACATATGTTTTTGTTAAGAGCCAGGGCATGGACTGAGCAGGATGGGCCAAGGTCTGTTTTCCCTGAAGCAGTGTATGGGTGCTTCTCCCTTTCAACCACCAGCAATGGGAGAAACATTGCAGGCCTGTGGCCAGCTGCTACAGAACTGCAAGATATAGACTGAGGCTAATCATGACCCACAATTTCTCCTTACCTTCCTCTAGAAACTACTGTCTGGCATTGATCTTAATGGAAAATTATTGAACTGGAGGAGAATGCACTAGCTTTAGTTAGTGGAAATAGGTTTTAATTCAGTGAAGACAGTGGGAGATTCTGAGAAGATAAAGAAGGTGCTGCAGGGTGATTACCTGCCTGTGAGCTCAAAAGTGAGTGTTCCCTTTTGAGGCTATACTGTGAAGTCACCATAGCTGGTTACCAGGCTTAAGTCCTGTTACTTATGTTAGGAGAAAAGCCACATGTAAGTGAAGAAAATAATAGTAGCTATGTTCTAACCAGATGAACATTGGAAGAAGGTTTGTTGGGAGTTTGGAATAAATGTATGCAATAGAAGAAGCTCAAGATCATTTAGACTTCGTCTTGAGTTGTAAATAAAGGGAATTGTATTGCACTGCTAGATCAAGATGTTCCCTGGTACTGTGATTCTTTTGTTCTTCCTGCAGATGTGGTCATAGAATAGATAAACCAAGTGTTCAAGGAATCATATTGCATCAACTATCCTAGTGGAGTCTACATCTCCACAGAAGAAAACTCATGGAAGATAGTAGAACTCACTCTCCTGGTATAGTGGCTTTTTGTTAAATGGTTTATGTTTCTTACAGTTGTAGTCACTTAGAACCTTAATAATGCTCATTGGCCTTTGTTACTTCCAAGGAGGGTGAGCTGGAGGAAATTAATAAGGATAGATTGAGGAGGGAGTCAAGAGTAACCAAATCTTCCTATTTCACTTCTCTATGATATAATGACTTGAATAAAAATTTAAAGCATAAGGCAAAGTTAATGAAGATAGTTTTTAGATATTTCAGTAAAATGCGAATGAAAACTCTATGCAGTAACTATGGGTATGTCAAAGAAATGGGTATATTAAGATGAAATCTGCAGCTCCATAGACAAATTTTTGTTTTTCTTGAATTTTCCAGATAAATAAGACGCAGCAAGAAATAAGCTTAATTCTGTAAACTTACCCTCTCCTTTTCGATATTTATTATTTATGCATACTAATAGTATTTTAAAATATACAACTTATATACATACATAGATTCTGAAAACAATCAAAAAACCATAGGAAAGGAAAATAAGAAAATAAATATCACTCATAATTCTACCACTCAGAGTTGAACACTTCCATTTTGATGTATATCTTTCTGGACTCTTTTTTCAGTAATCCTACCTTAACACATATATTATTTTATAACCTTGACAACTGTAAAACAAATGGTAAATTCTTTCCCTGTATGTCTATATCATATGGTGTTTGATCATTTAAAATAGGTACTTCTGAAAGACACTATACTTAAAAACTGAAGATAGATAAATGAAAGTAACCATTAAAAAGATGGCTATTGTTTGACTAAAATTTTTCATAATATTTTTAGAAGAAAACATAGGAGAAAATCTTTGTAATATCATCTTAGGCAAAGTTTTCTTAAGCAAGATACAAAAAGCATAAATCAAACCAAACAACAACGACAAAAAGAACTTCATCAAAATTGAGAACTTCTGCAAAACAGATATATGACAAAGGGCTTTTATACAAAATATATTTTAAAAGCCACTCAATTACAGGAAGACAAACAACCTCTCTACCCCACCAAGAAATGGATAAAATATTTGAATAGACATTTCACACAAGAAGATATACACATAGCCATGAAGTACATGAAACATCATTAGTCATCAGATAAATGCAAATTAAAACAACCATACCCTCACTAGAATAATCAAAGTCAAAAATATTGAGCACACCAAGTATTGACAAGGATGTGGAGCAACTTGAATTCTCAACACTGCTGCTGAGAATGCAAAATGGTGTTGCACTTTGGGAAAAAATTTGGCAATATTTTACAAAGTTAAGCATACACTGATCATACAACAGCAATCTCACTCACTCCTAGGTATTTATCCAAGAGAAGTGAAAATATATGTTCTCAAAAAAGACTTGTACATGATTGTTCATAGTATCATTATTCATCATAGCCAGAAAATGAAAATAACCCAAATGTTTATCAACTGTCAAATGGGTAAACAAGTTGTGGAATGAGTATTCCATACAGCAAAGGTATAAGATGTTACACACAGCAACATGAACTAACCTAAAAAATTTTGTACTGAGTGAAAGAAATGAAACACTAAAAGTATCTTATATGATTGTATTTATAAGAGACACTAGAAATGCAGGTCACTGAGGGCTTAGGGAAAGGGGTTGTGGAAGGGGATGGTGGTTACATGACTGTGTACAAAATGTTAGCTTAAAAAGAATGAATTTTATTGTATGTAAGTTATGCCTAAATAAGCTGGAAAAAAGTGAATAGGTATATGAAAATTACTATAAAGAAAAAAGCTATTCTTTGGATGCCCTGACATGCCAAAGTCACAGAATCAAGAGGTTTCATCAACTTTTCCCATCAGTATCAATATCACCTGATTGATATGACTTCCAGAAAAGATACATCTTTGCTTTAATCAGTCATTATTGATTTGTCTTTTGGATTTATGTAGCCAATATTCTATGGAGCACTCAAGTTTAATCCATAAAATATGAACCGTGTCTATTTTTAATATTTTTGAAGTGAAAATAACAAAAGAAATGGAGGTGGAAATAAAAGAGTGAGGATGTGCAATAAACATTACAAGATCAAAGGAATTCATAACAGTAAGCAAAAGTGCAAACAACTCAGCAACTATCTCAGAGTTGAAGACTTTATGAGGCACTATATGTCTCAAAGATGTACCAATTGCCACTTACATAATGTGTACAAATATGTGATTCAATTCAACCAACATTTATGAAGTCTACAAAAAACTAGACCTTTGGCTAGTTCAAAAGTGCTGGACTTTTAGCTAGGGGTTCAAAGACATATGATCCTTGTCTTCCAAAAACCTAGTGAAGAAACAAGCACTCTGACAAATATCTACAATTCAAAGATGTTATAACAAATTTATACAAAAAATACAATGGCTACCAGACATAGGAGTAATCAATTCTGCCTAGGAATTTCAATGATGGCTTCACAAATGTGACATTTGAGCTGGAGTTTTTCAGAAAAGTAGTAAGGGAATTCCATGCAGAGGGAACAGCAAGAGCAAAAGAACAAGGGTATGAATATATATAGTAAATTCGGCCTACACGGAAAATTCAAATGAGAATGGCAGAGAGGAGATAATGGTAAGATATAAGGATGGCAAGGGTCAAGCAGAGAAGGGTCATGCTGAGTGTTTTTTATTTTCTTCTGCTTGAACGGAGAGCTAAAATAGGCCTTCAACCATGGTATAGTAGCTGCTATGTGTTCCCTTTACTGAATCAGCACTCACTCCCTCCAGCTGCTGTATGTGTTGGCTGCTGAATGCTAACAACTGCCTCTCTTTGGAAAATTGTCTTCAGCTGACAAGTCACTTTGGCTTGGAAGTTACTCCTCCACTACCAACATCTCAGGCAATCCACAGCCAAAGATGGAGTTAACTGAAGATACAAGAAGCTAACCCCTTTACCTTAAGAGGGAACAACTCTGTGTTGTGATTTATGCTTATGAGCCCTTCCCCTGTGGATGGGACCAAGGCTAGACTTCATCTGACAACACACCCTTCTACCTTTCCTATCTTCTTCACTCCCTCCCTTACAGGTTTTTCCTGAGAGGACCCTTCAGTAAATCACAAGCACCTCACCTCCTATTCCAGGCTCCACTTCTATAAAGAACCTGACTAAAGGCACCAGGGAATAAAGTGATCAGATTTATGTTTTAGAAGGATATCTCAGGAGTGTAGAAGCTGGACAAATTTTAGCAGAGGGGAAGGTTCAAGGTTCATTTGGGCAATTTTGAGGGCCAGAATCAGGGCATCAACTGTATGGGGTTAAGGAAAGGGGGAAGTGATTCCATTATCTCCTGGGTGAAGAAATGTTTGAATAAGGGAAAAAAGTGTAGGACGACCCTCAATTTTTGAGGGCAGTTAGGTGGATGATGATATATCATTTACTTACCTGCACAATGAAAGAAAGGAAAGACATCTGGGAGGCAAGATGTAGACAGAATTGACCTTGTTACACCTTAAATTTGAGGTATCTAATGGGGCTTCCAGGAGATAATGTTCAGTTAATAGTGTGAAATAAGTTTCCAGAGCTCAAGAGAGAGGGCTGGGATAGGAAAGCAGGTGTGGGAGCCACTGACATTCAATTGGTCATTGAAGCTATAACTACAGTTGAGGAAAAGTGAGCCATGGACCATTTCTGGAGAACTAACACTTGAGAAGCTACTGGAAGAAGAGAAACCATCTGAAGAGTTAATGAAGAACTCCAAGGAGAGAGAGGAGAATCTGAAAAAAGAGATAATGTCCAAACAAGAAAATATATTTCTGAAAAGAATAGTCAGAGATATTAAGGACCATGAATAGTTGAAGGAGATGAGTACTGTACTAAGAAGAAGCCAACTGATTTGGTAACATGGAGGCTCTAAATGACTGTCACAGAACTATTTCAATCTGTGGTGAGGACAGAGCTAACTAACATTGAGTTGAGGAGTGAATGGGAATTGAGATTGAAGAGGCCAGAAGCTTGCAACACAAGGATTTACCCTGTAGTTTCGTTCTCCATACTAAACAGAGTTATTTTTATTCCTCACTCATAGCCAGTTTTCTGTTTGGGCTGTGGAAGAGAATTGTGCAACTGTCACAAAGCAGAAACATCTCTGAAGTGGGAGGTACGAGAGGCTTAGAAACTTTTTAAAACTGTGAAAAAGTAAGATCTTAGTCAGCCAACCTTCCTGCCCACCCACAACTCTGCAACAGCAGCTCAAAAGTTCCCTGGAAAAGCCCTCAGAGTCCAAACCCACTTCAGGCATGCAGATCCCATGCTGTGATCCTGGTGGAGTCCTGGAGGTACTGCACTCCAACACCAGGAACTAAAGTTCACAGGCACCCCAGTACATGTAAAATGCATTTCCCTTGGAATTGTGACATTCATGGGAGGATAGAGAAGAATGAAGAGAAAGGGTTCAGATAAGCTGCACTTCCCAAAACTGTTTCTTGTTTTTTTTTTTTTTTTTTTTGCGGACGCGGGCCTCTCACTGCTGTGGCCTCTCC
>NW_006789458.1:2161175-2162518 GCF_000442215.2 Lipotes vexillifer | reverse complement strand
CCCGTGTCCCCTGCATCGGCAGGCGGACTCTCAACCACTGCACCACCAGGGAAGCCCCTGTTTCTTGTTTTAAATACTTTTTTGTTTCTGTCTTATAAAAATCTTTCTATTCAGTATTTCTTTCTTTGTGTTTGGTTAATTCATGCTGTTTTCCTCATTTCTGCTCCCATCTCTATAACATATGCTTAAGTTTCAATGTAGAGGAAAAAGCTCAAACTCAAGAGAGAGTCTGTATTGGAAATAGGCTTTAAGATAGGATACTCTGCTGAATCTAGGTTATGTGCCTACTCAGATTTGCTCAGCTCCACTGGTTGACCACTTGCTCAATGGAGAGCTCTGATTGCTGCCACCTAGCCTAGCCTCTTAGCATTTTAGGCATTTTCAGCTTCCCTTGGGGATGAGGGCCAGGAGAGGCAAAGTCTCCATCTCACCAGACCTCACCCAGCGAGACAGACTATGGCTCCCCCAGCAACTTCTAGATACAAAGAAATAACTACACTAGTTTTTCTAGTGGCTATTCTGAAGGGCCAGGCAACACAACTTAAAAGTGCAGGAGAGTCAACATCCCATGGGACAAACTTTGATCAGTAAGAACTAGAACATGGGAAGAAGCCAACCTCTTCCTCCTACCCTTCATCAGAGTGAAGTGAGGCATGGTGTTTCTGCCCAGCCTCTCTGGAAGACATTCTACCTAGTCAAGCCCCAGCTGTGTTTCTTGTGAAGATGTGGCCAGCTCAGTAGGGCAACACCTTGAATATGCTTTTCCCTCTTTCTTGGATTACATCCCTTTTTCCCTCTCACTGATGGCCCTGGAAATGCACCTTCCAGTAAAGCCTTGGTAAATAAGCTTCGTCTCAGCCTTTGTTTGCTATGGAACCCAGGTTAAGCCAGAGACCAATACTTAGAAGAGAGAACTGTTTATAAAACGTAGAATTGAAAGGGTCTTTAAAGACAATCAAGCTCAAACTCCCACCCAGCAGAGGAAACTTTCTTTCACATGTTTGGGCATGTCTGATACAGGGATTATTTCCTGGAGAGTCCATTCATTCCATTATGGAAAACACAGTCTATGGAAATTTCTTTCTTACATTAGGACAAAAATCTGCTCTTTTTTGGTACCTTCTGCCCATTAGTTCTAGAGTTGACTTCTACTTGGGTGTCAGGCTTTAAAGAAAATCATGATCCCAGAGCTACCCATTTGAAAATACTAATCCTGAAAAAGGACACATGGAAATTACTCTGAATTCAATGAAAACATACACAATTAAGGAAACTTGTTTTAATCATTTCCATCCTATTACAAAAAATATAGGTGGTATAACCAAAATAAATTAGATTACCTA
>NW_006789458.1:2154961-2161165 GCF_000442215.2 Lipotes vexillifer | reverse complement strand
TACCTACCTCTTTCCCCAGTTAACAAAGTGCCAAGCAGATGCTGGTTATGTCTTGCCGATTTGCATCAGCTTCCTTAAAGTACTAAATGAAATTTAAGTTGAATAAAAGGAGATCAAGCTGTTACATAATGCTTCTCTAGAGATTGTACATCAAACCTGGTTGGTCACTGAAGTACCCCAGTCATTTTCTAGAGATTCCCTTTTCCTCCCCTACATTCTCATTCATATTCTACCTGTCTTTATCATGACACTCACCTCACGGTGCTAGAACCCTTTGTTTTTGTCTATCCCTCTCTCGTTAGACTCTGGCTCTTCAAAAGTGAGAATTGTCTTCTTCATATTTCTAGTCAACCCCCTGCCTCTGATCCCCATGATAAAGCCAACCATCCTCTACATAGCAGGCTTCAAGTGTGTGATGCTTGGATTAATTAATATTCCTTTTTCCTAATCCCTAAATTAAGAATATAAATGCAGGTAGGCCTGCTTCTCTGTCAAGTTAGGGTAATTGTTGTTGAATGAGTGAGATAAAACAACTGAAAATTACCATTTTTTCTAGACTAGTAAAAAGAAATATAAAGCATAAATATTTTGACATTCCCAGTGGTATTTTGGGTAAGTGACTTGAACTAAATTTGTGGAAGTAATGTTACTTCTTAATTCTCCTCTTTTTAAACTTAGTTCTGTGCCTCTTTTTCATTTTCTTGACAATGAAGTTCTTCTTCAAACAGAGCTCTTTGATTATTTCCCCAGCACGCTAAAGAAGGCCTCAGGGCCAGAACTTTTGTGTCACGCTGTAACACATTACCTGTGTAAACTGTGCTTTTTAGAAATAGCAGCCCAGCAATGCAGGCACAATGTTACTTTTATTTTCAAATTTGTTTATTTTGACATGTTTCTCAGAACTAAAGTTTGGCACATTTATCATTTTCCTCCTATTTCTTGCAAACCCTAAAGTGGTAAAGGATTGTCATTTGTCAAAAAGCTAGCTTAATTTAAGACTGTGGTCTGTGGCCTCAGAATAAAGTTACGGTGCTGACCTACACTGACATGACTTTCTCCTGGCTGGCATGAGGACACCTACTCAGTATGAGTGTTAGGTGTTCCTGAAGAAAGTTCACTCTCTCCATAGAGAATCACATTTTGGTAACTCAATTTTCTCACTGATAAAAACAATAAGCATTCTTTTTTCAAAAAAAATAATTTTTACTGGAGTATAGTTGCTTTACAATGTTGTGTTAGCTTCTACTGCACAGCAAAATGAATCAGCCATACATATACATATAATCCCTCCATTTAGGACACCACAGTGCATTAAGTAGAGTTCCCTGTGCTATACAGTATGTTCCCATCAGTTGTCTATTTCACACATAGTATCAATAGTGTATATGTGTCAATCCCAAAATGTACAAAATTACCTGAGAAGGTTAATTTAGGTCATTCCCAGCCACTAATACCTCTGTTCTATTTACTTCTTCAAATTGATTAGGCTGTAATGCAGTGGGCCCGAAGGGGAAGATTTTGATGGGGCAGGGGGAGGAAATATCAACATTCTCTCTTGAGCCTGGGATAATTTTAAGTAAGCAAAGCCTAATAGAACCCTACAGTAGGGGCTTGTGGTTGTAAAACGACAGAAGGTAGCAGGATCCAGGAGCTCTGAAGGGAAGCTTGGGGCCTCTGAAGGAATTTCATATTAAGCCCACTTCACAATTTTGCCCAGAGCTTGTCCTTCCTGAAAGCAACAGCAGCGGCCCCACCACACTGCTTAAAAACAAACATCAGGAAGTAAGGACTAGAATAGGGAGAGCTAAGTGCAATATTGATTTTAATTTAAATCTGTAGCCTACTTCTGTTCATTAGATAGGGTGATTGTTAGAGCTGCCTGGCATACCTTGGAAACAGAACAACACACACACACAACATGAAAAGAAACTCACTCAAATCACATATTTAATATTGCCATCTGCAGTGGATAGTCTTATTTACTCTGGAGTTAGTTGGGGTAAAGCAATAGCTTCCCATGATTGGATAGATTGTGGTTTCAACGAAAAAAAAAATGTCACCTGCCATATCAGTAAACAAAGGATGTTACAGCCATCAAGCCACTATAGCTACCTCTGACAGTGAGCCCTGAGGGAACTCAGGATGGAGATAAATGAGCTGCCCACTGCCAAGCCCTCAGCCGCTGCAGCCACCCGCAGTGTTGCACCCTGAGAGGACTCAGGATGGGAAAGAATGGGGATACTGGCTTTAGATAGCTAAGGTGCAACGTTATCAAAGGAATGATTTCAGTGAGCCCAGACTCTTGCATCTTCCCGTACACAGAGAAGCACTAAATTCCTTAACTTGAATTATCTGGTTTTCTTTAATTAATGGTAATCTTCTGAAGTTCCAACTACCTGGTCTTTGTTGCAAAAACTCCTATGTATCCTGGCTCCTCCCTTACCTTTTTGGAGTATCTCAGCTATCTGAGAGGCTGTGTCCTAGGCTTAAGACCTTAGTTTTGTCCACCAAATAAAACATAATTCTCAACTTTTAGGTTGTGAATTTTTTTTCAGTTGACAACAGCCACGAAGCAAAGGTATAATTTAGCCATCGATTTAGGTTAAGATCTGCTCCTCAAAACAAATTCTTCATGTCACCCTTTGAATAAGACAGTAGACACCATAGACAGCACTGGTAACAATCAAGTGGAAAAAAATCCCTAACCAGCCTTCTGCCTTTTATATAGATCATCAGAAGACTCTCTATAGTAGTTCTTGATACTATTTAGGATTATTCTAAAGAGTTCTAACATAATTCAGAGTTGACTGCAATCAGTGTTCATTAGAGGTACAATGTTAAGTGATAAAACTGGGACATACATACCATAAGAATCATGATGGTCCTACTGTGGATTCTTCAATGTCTTCATCATTATCATCATCAACAACAATAACAACAATGTATTTGAGTGTCATGACACTTAGGACACCGATGGTCACTTGGGCTATAAAAAAAGTAATAAAAATATTAATATCCCACTTTAAAAAGAATATACCCAGAGGAACATATTTATAGGTAATTAGCTAGAATGGATATCTGTATATGTATGTATGTGTACATATATACATACATATATATTTGTTTTTTTTATTTCTTAAATCATGGACTTGTTCTCAGGATTAAATTTTAAAATTCACTTAAAACACTTTGTGCCTGTTATATGGTATTCAGTAAATGCTTATTTCCCCCTGCCTTCCCCCAACCATAAGCATCACTGAAGGAACTGGAGCAGTTTACTCAGGAGAAGGGAATGAATAGACAGATTTTCCCGTTCAGTTGTAACCAAGCAGAGTCCTATGGGGCCTACCCTGGACAGACCCCCTTCCCACATATCCTCTGCTTTAACTCCTCTCGGAAATACCTGGATAACAGTATCTGATGTACGTTTCTTGAGTTGTTTTGCAGTTGCTAAAACTTTCACCAAATGGAAGGAATTAACTATCTGATGACCATGGGCACATAGCCCCCAGACCTATACTGGAGCCTGAAGATTTATAGTGTGACACTGCTCTGTTACCTCACCGTCAACCAATCAGAGAATTGTGCATGAGCTGGTCTCATACCCTGTGACTCCGCTTCTTTACCTTGCCTTTAAAAATTATTTCCTGAAACCCATTGGGGAGTTCAGTTATTTTGAGCACTAGCTGCCCTGGATTCCTTGCTTTGGCACCCTGCAATAAACGCTGCAGTTTCTTTCACCAAAACCCAGTGTCAGTAGATTGACTTTACTGCGTCCGGGAGAGTGAACCCAAGTTTGGTTCAGTAACACAAATATGGCCTTCTTCAAGATGCCACAGTGTTTTTTTTGTGCAGGGGGTAGTTAATTTATAGGTGTCCTGGGTCACTGAGATGGAAGCAACAGTAGGATGTTTAGATGATTCTCAGCAACATCTTGGGCAATGGTGTAGAACATCTCCTAGCCATGCACACACATCTGTCAATGGGAGATCCTCACCTCATAGGAACCAAAAGTAGCTCCTTATTGTGGGTGGTGTGTAAGGGAGGTTCATTCAATGGCAATGAGTGGACTTCAAGTATTAACTCGACCTTTCTATAGCCAGAGTCAGTCCCTCATGGTGCTCAGCTGGCACTCAATACTGTCTTCATTTCTCTCTATGTGGTCCCCCTAGTTCTGATTCTCTTATCACTGACCCCTCCAAACTCCTCCAAGAATATGTGCCATCACCATATCATTTTCCCATCAAATACTTATGGCATAAACTCCGTTTTATGATCCTTTCAGAGCCTCCTATTTTGAATTTCAAGAATCAATTCTGGAGGTCAGAAAAACAGAACAATAACTTTGAATTTACTTTTTCATTCCAGCTTTAACAATGATGATTCTCCTCAAAGTTACACATCTTCTTCTGCTTGACTGAGAGGGTAGGAAAAGGAAGGGTGAAAAAGAACATGTCAATAACGATGAATAATTCAGGGACTATGTGGCTATTAAAATTGTTCCCAAACTGGACATTCTATGGTTATACAATACAAACCAGGTTCACAATCCTTCTGAAGCAACAGAACGTATATAAAGAGCTAACAACATAGGGAACAGCAAACATGAAGTCCTGGACAAATGGCTTGAACAAAGATTCAGACAAGCTGGAAGGTAGGAGAGAGCAATGTGAGCTAGGGCAATCTCTTGTATTTGGTAAGGTTTTCACATAATAGAAGATCACTTGCATTTATATTTAATTCTATTTCTGCCACTGAAGGAGATGAATAAGAGATATTGAATAATTAAGGGGACTCTGACGTGAAATGAACCTTGGAAGCTGGTATGTATGAGTTCCGGGCATAAATAATCTCTGAGCCATTTCATGCTGGATTCAGTTTCCTACCCTCATCTAAACCCACTTGACTAGGATTCTGACAAGTTGCCTGGAGCTTGTCTTACACTTCTACCTGTCAGTCTCTGTCTAAAAATCTCTCCTGAAAAGACAGATCCTGTAACTCATAAAACTGAGGCCCACCCACTTGTAATATCACTGTCCACCTAGAACCTTTCACTGATATGACCAACTTGGATTAAGCACACCTTCCTTGCCACTAAGCATTGCACTGCACATGGTTCCACTAGTGCTGTCTCTTCCACAGGCCAGGTCTTAACAATTTTTAGTTGGGAGTTCCTTACTTCCTAGAGCCTGGCTTTCTCCTCTTCCCTATCAGTTCAAAAGGTGAGTCATTAGCTTGACTTATGACCAGATATTTTTATTGGCAAAAAATTGGAATTATTAGGGGATTTGTGATGAGAAATGTTGGTTCTGTACCCCACAGTTAAGTACTCTGCATGAAGCATGTGCTGAATGAAGAAAAGAATTTATAAATATTCATCCAAAGATATTAAGCAGATAATAAGGAAATATTATAAATAACTGCACTATAATTACTTTGACAACTTATATGAAATAGACATATATCTTGAAAGAAATAAACTACCAAAGCTCACTAAAGAAGAAACAGATACTTATGCCATAAGTATTGTATGAGAAAATGAGATAGTGATGGCACATATTTAATTTCTGAATAGCCCTATATTTTTAAAGAAATTGAATTTTTAATGAAAAACATTTCCACATAGAAAACTTCAGACCTAGGAGGCTTCAAATAGTGAAATATGTCACACATTTAAGGTAGATATAATGCCAATTTAACACAAATTCTTCCAGAAAATAGAAGAGAATTAATAATTCCCAACACATTCTATTGGTCCAGTGTTACCGTGATACCAAAACCCAGAAAACAATATTATAAAAAGACAAAACCAAAGACCAATACCCCTCATGAAAATACATGCAAAAATCATTAACAAAATATATATACTAAAATTATGAATATATCAAATATATCATATATATATAGTCATAGTGATCAAAGGAAGTAGTTCTAGGAATGTAAGCTTGGTTTAACATACAAAAAAAATCATTGCAATTCATTATGTTAACAGAATAAAAGAAAAAATATATGATCACCTAAATAGATCTAAAGAAGTATTCAATAAAATCCAATCCTACTCATGTTAAACCCTCTTAGCAAATTAAGAATAGATGGAAACTTCCTCAAACTGATAGCAAACATCTATAAAAAACTTAACATCATACTTAATGGTGAGAGAATGAATGCTTTCCCCCTAAGATAAGAAACATGGCAAGGACTTCC
>NW_006789458.1:2134247-2154951 GCF_000442215.2 Lipotes vexillifer | reverse complement strand
ACTCTTTCCACTTCTATTCAACAATGGTTGGAAGAACTAGCTAGTACAAGAAGGCAAGAAAAGGAAACAGAAGAAATTAATGATGAAAAGGAAAAAGTAAAACTGTATTTATTTGTAGATGACAAAAGCATGTACAGGGCTTCCCTGGTGGCTCAGTGGTTGAGAGTCCACCTGCTGATGCAGGGGACACGGGTTCGTGCCCCGGCCCTGGAAGATCCCACATGACGAGGAGTGGCTAGGCCCATGAGCCATGGCCTCTGAGCCTGTGCGTCCGGAGCCTGTGCTCGCAACAGGAGAGGCCACAACAGTGAAAGGCCCGCGTACCGTGAAAAAAAAAAAAAAAAAAAGCATGTACATATAAAATCCTAGAGAATCTACATAAAAACTACCAGAATAAATATGTGAATTTATTAAGGTTGCAGAATACAAGGTCCCCAAGCAAAAATAAATAATATTTCTATGTAGTAACTATAAACACCTAGAAGTGGAAAATTTTAAAATATCATCTAGAGTAACATTAAAAAACAAAAAGTACTTAGGGTAAAATTTAATAAAAATATGTGTAAGGCCTTTATAATGAAAACTAAAAAACATTGCTGAGAGAAGTTAAAGAAGATAGTGTACCATGGTTATGGATAGGATGATTCAGTAATGTTAAGATACCATTTCTCTCCAAAGTGATCTATAGATTCAAAGCAATCAAAATAAAAATCTCAACAGGCATCTCTGTAGAAATTGCCTAGCTGATTGTAAAATGCATATGATTATATAAAAGATCTAGAGTAGTCCTAAATTTTTTAAGACCAAAGTTGGACACTTATACTACCTGATTTCAAGACTCACTGTAAAGTGACAATGATGAAGATTGTGTGGTACTGGTATAAGGATAGTAGAACAGTAGAAAATCAAGAAATAGACTCTATGTATAAAGCCAATTGGTTTTGGACAAAGAAGTCAAGGTGGTTCAATTGGGAAGGGACAGTTTTTTCAAGAAATAGTGCTGGAAAAATTAGATATACATATGGAAAAAGAAAAGAGAGAACTTTCAACGCTTACCTCACCATACATAGAAAAATGGATCATAGACCTATGTATAAGGTAAAGCTATAAAACATCTAGAAGAAAGCAAAAGAAAATGTAAAGTCTTTGTGATTTTAAGTTAGGTAAGGTTTTTCTTAAGGAGAACACAAAAAGTATGAACCATAAAAGAAAAAATATTGATGTACTGAGCTTTATAAAATTTAAAAACACCTCCTCTTCAAAAAGCACTCTTAAGAAAATGAAAAGGCAAGCTTAAGAAGGGGTGAAAATATTATTTATACATATATCTGCCAACTCATATAAGTCAATAATAATAATTTGAATAATTCAATTTAAAATGAACAAAATATATTAGTAGACACTTCCTGAAAGCAAATAGACTTATGAAGAGATGCTTAATGAATATGGACATGCAAATTAAAATCACAATAAGATACAATCAGCCACTTTGGAAAATAGTTAAGGAGGGAGGGAAAAAGGGAAGGAGAGAAGGAGGGAAGGAGGGTAAGAAGGAAGAAAGGGAGGAAAAGGAAGGAAAGAAGGAAGGAAGGAAGGGAGGAAGGGAGGGAGGAAGGGAGGGAGGAAAGAAGGAAAGGAACAGCTCTATCTGCTTAAAGCACAGGTTGGAGCCCAGAAGCCCTACCCATTCAGGTCCCTTCATTCTACATTCTCCTACTAACTTTCACCTCTGAGCCCCATTCAAGAAACCTCTGGGACTGAATAGTACATAGTTTGAAAACTATTGCTTCAGAGCAACTCTCTCAGCTCAGGAGCAAACTTTAGAATATGGGAAGAGAGCAATCAAGCCATTTGAATTTTGCTTTAATATTTAATTTCTAGTTCTCCTTAATCTAAACTCCTAGAAAGCCTGAAAGTGAAATACCTTCACTATTCTGTCTACTATAGCTAAGTACTCTAAGTACCTGTGAATAAAACACCTACATAACATATCAAAGTTAACACAACTTACCAAAGCTTGCTCATCTCATATGTCTACTAAATTAACTTCACTAAATGACACTAGATGAGGCCATTCATAGCTTGAGACTTGCTTTTACTGCTCAACTGTCCATTACTTGAATGTATAACAACTAATTAAATTCCTTTCTCAGAGTACAGCTCCAGGAATATGTAGGTAACTCTGCAAAGTCATGGGAAGCATTTATTACCATCATTACTGAACCCAAGGTATAAAAAGCTAAAAATGGAAACAATCATACAGTGAAACCTCAGGAAGAAAACACTGACCAATTAACTCTGTGTATGAAAGCTGAAGCAGTTCTTATCATGCAAGAAAATTAATCCTGCTGTGTTCAACTCGTTAAAATACTGACAAGTAAAATGTTCCCCACCCCACATTATGGGAAATAAATCTTTGCTAAAACTCCAGATGAACAAGGGATATTGCCTTTATACAAGTAAAGTATTATTAACCTCTGTTTGTCCAAAGCTCTGTGGTAGAGATCTGAAGTGGCAATAAAACTGATATATCTACCACTCATTTTATTTTCCACAACAAAGTGTTCCATAGCAACAAGGCACTGAACTGAGAACAAAAGACAATGGTTTTATTTTCTTCTCTCCAACCTATTCTCACCATGAGAATAATCTTGGGCAAGTCATTTGAACACTGGCCTTTGGCAGTCTTATATGCAAAATGAGGTTATTAGACTAGATAAACTCTCCCATTGCTATTCGTACTAGAAACATCTAAAATGCTACCAACGTTGACCCCACCCATGACCACCTTCTCTTAGACACCTGTTTCATTGCATTTTAGAAATGGGAAAGATTGTGAAAGGAGGATGGGGAAAAGAAGTGGAAGATGAAGTGAAGCCTATGCAGGTTTAAAATCAGCAAAAAATTGGAACAATAACTGGCTTTATTTCATTCCTTCTCCCTTCCTGCCACGGGTCATATTCAGATCCATAAGAAACATAAAAAAAGTGTCTAAGCAGAAGTCATTACCTCCCCACCAGCAGATGGCCTCCTATATGAAATGTATGAAATGGAGAAAGGAAACCCAGGAAAGTTGTCCCCACATTGCTCATATTTTACTGTCACACTCTGGAAAAGGAGAAGTTAGGAGGAAGGAACTAAGAAAGAGTCCAGCAAGGCAGATGCCTTAGAACTCAGCTCCTCAGGGTGAGATAGATTTCCCAAACTGGGAAGTGTAGGATATTTTATAGCAAGCAGACTGGAGTTTCATTGACTCTTCGAACAATCATGGGTAAGACTATTCTCTATATCCTGATTTTGTTTCCTATATATCAAGAGAAAATACTAAAAATTCTATTCAGAAAATATTAATTGAATATCTGCTCTGACCTAGGCACATGGACATTGGTCTTAAGGAGCTCACAGTCTAGTGAGGGTGACAGATATGCACATGAGCAACTAAGCACTAAGACAGCCAGTAATAAGAATTAAGTTAGAGGCACAGCAAAGCACTGGGAGCCAGAGGAAGGAGAGACTATTTAGCATAGCCTTTCTCTTTCTCCTTTCTGTGACAGGATAACTTTTTCCCATTATCTGCTGGATTTTCTGGGATGAAATATGCCTTTTTCAGATTTTGGGTCATTTGTCTTTCTCTTTCAACACCTAGTCATTGGCAAGAAACCTGCTGATGATCAATAAAGACTGACTGTCATTTCTGATCACAGATGACATTGGATGAATCTTACAGGGAATGTGATGGACAGTGAAAGAATGGAAATCCCTTTCCACCAAAGTTTCAAGCAGGTTCTGCTCTTCAGCAGCTGTCATCACTCTTAGGCAAGTCATGTCCTCTTCCTGATTCATGGTCAGTATCTGTGCCCCCTGGGCATCAGACTTTTCTTATCATTTCAGAAGCAGGCCCTGAAACATATGAAAATACATTAAAACCTTCTCAGAAAAATAATTAGCTACCCTTTGGGGGAGGGTGGCTTTTGGATATAGGGAGAAGAAAGGGTGGAGAAGAATATATACAGAAAAAGGGATTTTCAGACTTTTTGTGTGATTCTATTTAGCTCAGTTTTTATAACCTTGAAGTTATCACTAATATGTAATCCTTCCCTTAATAAAAAACATTACCACTGCCCTGCCTTCAGTGGAAAAGGGGCAAATTTTGAGAAGTCCTTCTCATTCACTATTGCCTCTAATAAGTGTTTGGATTTAATCAACCTGGATTGGAGTCACAGGTGTCATTAACAATGGGTCACTTTCTTCATCTGAACTTGTTTTCTTTTGTGTATCAGTTTTCAGCCATAAAATGAGGATGATAATTCCATCTATGTCATAGGGTTATTAGGAAGATTCAAGGAAATAATCTATTTATAACACTAGGAACAATAACCTGGTCCATAGAAAGCACTTAGAAAATGTTAACTTTTGTTATAGAATGCACTTTTACTGTGTGTTCAAAGGCCATGGGAACACCTTGTTTCTACTCTTAGATGATACCGACCTTTATCCTCAAAAAATACTTGAGCTATTAAACTATGGGCTTTGGGGACATTTAAAGCATAATAATCTCTATGGGAGTACTTTTTTCTGCCACTTACAAGCTGCATGATTTGGGGCTTTCTGCAAAGTGAGGATAATAATATCTACCCCATAGATATTTGTTGGGAGGATTAAGTGAGCTAATGTATACAACTTCCTTATCAAGATACTTTGGTATCTTGATAATGGCCAATGGCCAATGGCCAATGATTTAATAACCATGCCTACATAATGAAACCTCTGCAAACATCCCTAAACCATGAGGTTTGGGAAGTTCCTGGGTTGCTGAACACATGGAGGTGCCAGGAAGGTGGTGCACCCTGAGAGGGCATAGAAGTCATGTGCCCGCCATTCCATGCCCTGCTCTATTGATCTCTTCCATTTGGCTATTCTTGAGTTGTATTCTTTATAATAAATCGGTGTTAAAAAACAAAAACGAACCAAATAAATTTTAAAGATCTAACTGACTTTATTGAATGATTCATGATTGGACAAACATCCTATTTAGCAAGTAGATGGGAGCTCCAAAGGGCTACAGAAAGGAAAAGGTTTTTCAAAACAACATAAAAAGAAAAAAGGATTACTTCAGATTAGGTTCTATGAGCTATTCTAGCAAATTATCAAACCTGAGAAGGGAGTCATGGGGTGTCCTAAACTTGTAGTTTGTTGGACAGAAGAGTGGGTAGACTGGGAAACCCATCTGCAGCTGGCATTTGAAGTAGGGGCAGTCCTGTTGGACTGAGCTCTTTAACTCATGGGATCTGACACTAGTTTCATTTAGATAGTGTCAAGATTGAATCGTTGGACATCCAGTTGGAATCAAAGAATTGGAGAATTGGTTGTTGGTGAGGAAGGAATACCACAGACTTTATTATCTCTCTCTGTCCCCTCTTTTTAACTTTCAACACTTGGTTATTGAATAGACTTTATTTGACTCCTAGTCTAACAAAATGTGTTGGGTAAATGTAAGTGTGTGTTTGGGGAGGAAAGTTTCTGTTCATAGTCTCAGCCATACAAAATTTTCTCCTCTAGAAGAATTCAAGACAGGTTCATGATCTTGGGAATTAGTGGCTGTTCAATATGAATTTGGTAATGCACTTGATTGCTAGATGTTGCCATTTCTTCAGTAGCTACAAGTGTGTAGAGAGAGAGTAAGAAAGAATTAACTTCTTAAAGAGAAAAATGTTAATAACACCACCATACTTGTATGATATATTATAATTTACAAAGAACCTTATGTACACTAATTTTATTTTTACAGTTCTGTGAATTATGCCTATATTAGAGTGGAAAAGTGAAAGTTTAGGTCATAAAGCTGTTAAAAGATAAGCTGAGGCATCTTAAAATTTTTAAGAGTTTATTTGGGCATAAATTGATTCAAATTGGGCAGCGCCAAACCAGAAGTGGTTCAGGGCACTCAGCTGACAGGAGCTCAGGGAAAGACTTTTAAAGAGAAAAGGCAGAAACAAAGCAAGGAAATTATTTGACTAGCTATAGTTTAAGTGGTTGTCTTATTTGGGAAAGCCTCATTGGTTGTCTGTAATTGGTTGTTCCTGGGTTTCTCATAAACTTGAGGCATTATAGACTTATGTTTGGGTTTGCATACACAGGCTGCTAACACAGTAAAGCCACCTCAGTTTAATGGCCTCCTTGTTTAATTAACATAACAAAGCTAATATACTGTAGATCCATCATTCAAACCCATTTTTTTATACAACAGATCTAATATTTTCTTCCAGTAGGGGACAGAAACCCCAAATAAATCATGAATCAGAGTAGCCCACATAAACCAAGAAAGGGGCATCATCTGTGCAGAAGTGTTGGGGGACATTCCTGAGCATGAGTGAGTGGCACTGTGTGGGTGAAAGACTTCATTCTAGGGCTGATTAAAGAACAGAATAGGGCTCAGGGTCCACCCCTGTGCATGAAAAAACAATTTTCTAGGGAATATTGCTGCAATGTAGCTACTCGAACACTCCTCTTCCTCAATCTTGAAGCAATCTAGATATCATTGGAAATGGAAAATGTGCAGTGTGCAGATTAAGAAAACTCAGTCTCTCCAGTTAATCTTGGTTGAATACGTGGATATAGAAAAGGCATATAAAAATATTTCTCCCTTTGATAGAAGACTGAATGTTTTCAAGAGGTTATAAGATTATAAATATAAAGAACTATAGAATGTATATATGGAAATTCCTCTGCTCCTTCCAAAGCCCATTGATGTATTCCTATGCCTTCAACCATGGATTTATCCTTATCCAGAATTCTCCTTTTCACACTTAATCTCCCTTCTACATTTTAAAACAATGCCATTAGCTTCTATTTTTTATTTCTATTTTTTATGTTTTAATAAATAGCTACTATTTATTGAGGGATTACTATATTCTAGGCACTGTGCTAGGTGTTTTTTATATATTTTCTCAATTTCTTTTCCCAAACTCTATGAAGGAGCCATTATTATTGGCCAATTGGCAAGTGAGAAAACTGAGGCTTGGTGAGAATGAGAAGATTTGACTCCAGGTTGTCACTCTGCAAAGCCTGTCCCCTGACTGTGAAGCTATACAGCCTCCACCTCCAGCCCTTTTCACTCCTGTAAATACATTGTCCCTTCCCTCTCTCAGAAATCTCCCCCTGTCTGTATTTCCTTCCTTTCCCTGACTCTCTTCCTTTGGAAAACCATTGCTTCTTTATGTTTGGGAACCAGCCTGGAACTTTAGTTCTAAGTCCTAAGGAGCTCACTTCCAGCTCAGATCTCTCCCCTCTCTTTGATCCTATCCCTTTAACACACCTCTCTCAATTAGAATGTCCCCTAATAAGTTTAAAACGGACACGTCCAAAATGATGCTCATTACTAATTCCTCCTTTCTAATTTCCCCATCACTGGATGACACTCCAGTTTGCTGCGCTTCAAACCTGGGAATGGTCCAGGACCCACAGTCGACCTGCAGTAACCTGGTGGCTTCCTTCTCTGCATGCAAATCATTAGACTGTCCAGAAACGTGGCAGAGGCAGAGAAACACAGCTTTTCCCAACACCTTTCTAGCTCTGCTGACTCCCACGTGATTAAATGACCCAAGTGTCCTCCACCAATTAAGCTTCTCTTCTGCAGTCTGCAGATTGCCCTCCTGCAGCCGTTTCTGGGGTGGCAGTTTCCTTCTTTCATTCATCCCCATTTATACAACACTTTCTGTGACCAGCATTGGATAATTTATTACAAACGTGTGGTAGCAGCCTTACTGCTTACGTTCTGCATTTTGATTATTGCCCTATTGTTACCATTTCAGCTACCAGCTTTGCCCAGGAAAAGATGGACAGCAGTACAGGCACAGGGCGTGGCACGGCCTCGGCTCCGCGCTGCAGGCTCCTTCTGCATTGCAGTCACGCCCCAGCCACTAACTGCGTAAGACAGAGATTCCCTCTTCAAAAATTTCCATGTCGCTGTGCTCAGCAGGGTAACGTTTTGATTTGTCAGGGCTGCTTCTGCCGCATGGCCGCTCTGGGGACATTAGGCATTCTCATCACACTGGCGACGTTTCCAGTTCAGTGTGCCAGTCGCGGGTCCCTTTCTGAATGCAGTACGAGGCCCAGGTGTGGCCGCTCACGTGGAAACAGCTCCTGAAAGCAGTAGTTCACTGAAAAATGTTCACACACACACATGAGTGCTAGGAGGTGGGTGTCATTATAGATTCCCATTTTCTCAGATGCTCCATTTATTGAGACCTTGAGAGAAACATGAAAAGCACTTTATCTTTCAGAAGGTTCTCAAGAAATGCACTTGCACCGAATATTTACCCAAAAGGGAAAGAAAAAATCTTGCAAAATTGCACTCTCAAATGCAAATGAAGCTAAATCCCTTGAGTAAATTAAAATATTATATGCTGTATATGTAAAAATAAAGAGATCTTACTTTGTGTTAACAACCAAAATTTACAGTCCTCCATAATCTCTAGTGTCCTCTTAAGCATTTTAAGGCCCCTCAGTTAAGTGTTTTAAGTTGCTTCAAACATCTCCCTTTGCTTGAAACTAAGCGTTCACATGAAAGAACTTTGGACAAATGCTTCTCCTTTCCCTTTTATCTTCAAATTATCCTGCACTCCTAGGTTCCTAATGATAAAACCTGCTTTTCCCACAGATAATTCAGGATCTGATCTACTTCTTATGCACCTCACCTTGATGCTATCTCACCATCTGCGTATGAACTTTAGGAAACTGCTCTGACCTCCCTCAGAATCAGGAAGATGCATGCATGTATGCATGAATGAGCAAACAGGCAAGCATAAACACAAATGTCAACAAGAACGTAACTCGAATTCAGTAGATAGTATTTTCATTTTTCAAGTAAAGGACAGAGCAATCCCTAAAAAGCAAAAGTAAAAGATGAATAAGTGTTCTTGATGTGTGCTTGTTCAAAAATATTCAGAAGTCATTTCCTCTGCAGTTAATAGCCTTGTGCATACGCTATTTCTCTTTTTGGCCAGCATGACTGGGGAAGATTCCTTGAAATAGGATTGCTGAGTCAGAAGGCAAATAGATATAATTTTTGCTACATATTGCCTAATTCCTATTATGTGTGGTAACAGTTTAAACCTAATAACTCAGAGACTTAAAGATATTTCTGTTTTGTAGTTCAAGTTTCAGGTTCAAAACAGATCAGTGGGAGTTGGGTATGCTGAGCTGTGTCATCACTCAGGGACCCAGGCTGATGCGAGCTGTGTGCTCTGTGCTTCTGCCACCTCAACACTCAAGTTTCACCAGATGGGCAAGAGAACTCATGGAGAACTCAGCCAGACTTCTGAGTTGAGTCTTCTGTCACTTGTCCATGAAGTGACATAGCCCATGAGGGTAAGAATTTGGAGGACAATGGATCCCAGATATTTGTGAACCAGTTGTTACTTACATTTGAACTTTGAGGTCATGTACCTAAGATTTTGCTACACAGATGCTCATCAAAGAGCTGTTTATAATAGAAAGAAAGGAGGGAGGGGGAGGAGGAAGAGAGAGAAAGAAGAAAAGAAGAAAGAAAGAAAACGATTTAGAGGTCTAACAGTTAGAGAAGCATTAAATATATTGCAGATTGTGCGTGCAAAGGAAAAACTGAGTGATATGATTCAGGGCATAAACTCTTGGAGTTAGAGTGCCCAGGTACCTTGTTTCTCTTACTTTCTAGATATCTGTACTTGGATATATTACTTAAGCTAGACTTTGATTTCTTTAACTGTATAATGAGGATCATAATACACTGATCTTTTAAGGTTGTTATGAGGATTAAATTTTGAAAACATAATTTAAAATGCCTAGTACATGGCTGGATCTAGAAAACATTTTATTTTTTTCAGCCATTAAATCATGCATAAAAATATATACTGACATAGAAAGCTATTCACATTACTATTTTGAATGAAAAAGAAGATTCAAAACTCTTTGCTTGGTATAATAAAGGTTTGTTATTTAAAAATCACAAATATATGAGTAGAAAAATCTGAAAGGTACAACAAAATGCAAACAATGATAACCTTCAATGTATGTTTTTCTGGATTTTTGTATAATAAAATACAATTCTATCAAGAAAAGATAACAATTAAATTTAGATTAGATGTACAGCATGAGCAAAATCGCTTATAGATGAGTCTTTACCTGTCCTACAGTTTTATGTTCCTGTAGCTCATCAGGGAGACTGAAACTATGTCTTCAGTTACACTTACAAAAATGAGAAATTCTGTGTTCAAGAAACCAGCCTTCCATGCAAGCAAATATACATACTGCTCATGCCAGGAAGCCTTTGGCAAGTCTCATGGATTATTTCAAAAGGAAAAAAATGTACTTGTAAGGCAGAATTGCATCCATTTTTCTTTCTTAATTGCAATGTCATTCTGGAACTCTACTGCCCTTTCTTTCTACCAACACCTTCTGTTCAGCTGCTTCAGACACCTCCCATCACTATGTGGTACTGTCTTTAGAGAATTATCTGCTTCTAAGGAATCTAAGAGAAAAATATTTCTGCAGTCTGTGTGGCATTAGTGTTTCAATTGTCCTGTGACTGCCACTACTAATTAAGAGGTTATAACTCCATGTTCGTGCCAATAAATGCGATTTCAGGTTTAACTTTAAAATCTTTCTCTGTGGGCTTCCCTGGTGGTGCAGTGGTTGGGAGTCCAACTGCCGATGCAGGGGACACGGGTTCGTGCCCCGGTCCGGGAAGATCCCACATGCCGTGGAGCAGCTAGGCCCGTGAGCCATGGCCACTGAGCCTGCGCGTCCGGAGCCTGTGCTCCACAACGGGAGAGGCCACATCAGTGAGAGGCCCAATCTTTCTCTGTAAAATGGGGGGTTCTGAAACTTTTATAAGTAAATTGAGATGCACTTTTATCTTTACAAAAACATACGCTAATTGCCCACATAGGCAATTTTAGTATTTTCACTGAATGCAGATTATCTAGTACTTGATATGCTTACCACTAATAATGACTTCATTTTCAATAGCTAAAGTAAATGTCAGTCAACTCTGCACATTTTTCAGAATATCATTTGCTATATGAGATAATGAGTAAAAAGACTGGAAGCTCTTTTACCATTTTGAAAAAGGGGTTTATCCATAGAATTTTACAGATATTTCAATTCACCAACTCTAGCGTCCCTATTAGGTTATCATAATATTCTCTATATGAAATCAATAACATAGCATTTATTATCCATTGGGAAAATTCACATGCTAACTTCTATTTGTTACTCACCTTTTCTGTAGATGTCTTCTTCACTGTCTTGTAAGTACTGATGCAAGGGCATTTCTTCTTTTCATTATTACCATCTACTAAGAAACATATTTTTTGGTAATCAAAAAACTTATCCACTGATCATGAGAAAGTCAGTCCACATTTTAGAATTTCAAGATTGGAAAGAATCACGTGAACAATCCATTAGTTCTAGTTTTCAAGTCTGAAATAAAATTGTCTTCTATTTTTTTTTATAATATGGTGTAGCAAAAAGGACACTAAACTGAAAGTCTCCAATGCTATAAGAAACTAGCTATGTGATCTTAGGGAGGTTGTCTGCTATCTCTGTGTCTCAGGTTTCCTCATCATTAAAATTGGAGAAGCTGTAAAAAAAAGACCACTAGGATTCTTCCCATTTTTAGAGTTCTATGGTTCTCTGTGCATTTGAGTTCCCAAAGATCATCTCTGAAAGCTAAGTTTTCAAAGTTTGCGTAGTAAAATCTGATCTTTACTGATATAAACCCACTCACAGTCTAGTTTTTCCACTTATGATTAAAATGTTTTACTGCAAAAATATTAATGTGTTAAATTATGGCAGCTGCCTAAGGCACTACTGTGATTGTTATAGAATATATGGTATATGTACCACACTACTTTTCTAAAATAAGGAAAATTCTGAATTCCAAAATGTATTCAGTCTCAGGATTTGGATAAGGGATGAAGACTTGATTATCACTCTTCTAAAGTTGAGGAAACTGAAGGACAGAGAAGTTAGTTAACTTGTCCAAGGTTACACAGGTAGTAAGTGGCAGAGTAAGATTCAAAGTCAGCAAGTATGACTCTAACTGCTTTTCAAGGCCATATTACTATTTTTAACCATAATACAACTACTATTGCTACTACTACTACTACTACTACAAAGATGACAAAAACAATGATTACTTCTATTTTTAAATATATTCTCAGCACTTAATATAACCTTAATTCATTAAAACTCTGTTTACTGAATTATGTGCAAGTTTTCATGCTAGTTACTGGAGAAGCAGTCCCAGTTCTCAAAGTGTACATTAAAGTGGTAGGGAAAAAATAATAAATAAGCAGATAATAATAATAATCAAATAATTACTGATTTTGGTAAATGTTATCAAGAAAGTAAACAGAGTGACAGAGAATATTAAGTTGACCAAGCTAATTTAGTTAGGTCTGGTTTCCCCACGAGGAAGTCATATTTCACTGAAAACTAAAAGATAAGTTAGAACAAGCCATTCAAAGAGCCAGGGATGAATGGAAACAAAAATAAGCTCCCTGAATTGGGAAAAATTGATAAACCTAATGAGGTTGAAGAAGAAGTTATCCTAACTACGCACAGAACTTAGATTTCATTCTAAGCTTCATGGGAAGCCATTGGAAAGATTTAAAGTGGGAAGTGGCATAATGATATATTTAAAAGATCACTCTAGCTCTTCCTTTTCCAGTAATAGCAGACTAGGTAATTTAGACAAACTACTTGAACTACAAGTAAACCAAACCTTCACATTTATCCTAGTCCTTAAATTTTTCTTACAAATAAAATTCCAATAACTATACCTAAGACACAACAAAGCATAACCAGACACATTAAAACACACACACACACACACACACACACACACACACACACACACATATTTTTAAACTATACTTACTATGTTCTTGTTTAGGTAGAATGTTTTAGCCAAGAACTAAAAACAATAAAAAGTGATATGGATTTGAAAAAGAATCAAATAGAAACTTTGAAATTAAAAAATATAGTAACAGAAATTTAAAATGATGAGTGGGTTTAACTGCGGATTACAATCTGTACATGGCTAGAGAGAGAATAGGCTAGAAGTTGGGTCAGAGGAAAATATCCAGAATGACTCATAGGGAGACAAAAAATTCACACACACACACACACACACACACACACACACACACACACACACACGACAGAGAGACAGAGACAGAGACAGAGAGAATACAGTAATAATGGTATAATATATACAAAATAGTACTTCCTGAAAGAAATAAGACAAAGAACGGAGGAGAAAAAATATTTGAGAAAATTTTCCAAAATTATTGAAAGGCAAAGGACCCAGTAACCCCCTAGCAAGATAAACACACACACACACACACACACACACACATATACACACAATCTAGACACATCACAGTAAAACTAAAGTGCAACAAAGTTAAAGAGAAAATGTAAAAAGCACCCAGAGAAAAAAATTCAGATTTCATGAAAAACAGTAAAAACTGTCACCTGACTTCTCAACTAAAGAAACTGAAGTCAAAAGATAATGAACTGAGGGGCTTCCCTGGTGGCTCAGTGGTTGAGAGTCCGCCTGCCGATGCAGGGGACACGGGTTTGTGCCCTGGTCCGGGAGGATCCCACATGCCACGGAGCGGCTGGGCCCGTGAGCTATGGCTGCTGAGGCTGTGCGTCCAGAGCCTGTGCTCCGCAACGGGAAAGGCCACAACAGTGAGAGGCCCGTGTACTGCAAAAAAAAAAAAAAAAAAAAAGATAATGAACTCAGATCTTCAAAATGGTGGGAGAAAATAACTGCTAACTTAAGAGATATAACTATAAATCATGCAGTCACTGAAAAATAGTAAGAGGATACTAAGAACAACTTTATACCAATGCATTAGGGACTTAAATTAAAATTAACAAATATGCATATTAAAGCATCAACTTAATAGAAGTGACATAAAGAGAAATAGAAAATCTGTGTTCCTATCATGATAAAGACATTGCATCCATAATTGAAATTTGGTCCAAATCATTTTACTACGGAATTCTGCCAAACATTTCAGGATCAACTAACACCAATAATACATAAACTGTCCCAGAAAATTTTTTTAAGGGAACACTCCCAAACTTGTATTTTGAAGCCAGGAGAACTTTGTTTCTAAAACCCAACAAGGACATTAAAAAAATTCCAGAAAATTTTAATTCATGAATAAAATGGAAAAACTCAACAAACAGAATTTAATAACATTTAAGAAGGATGAATCATAACCAAACTGTGTTTATTCTGTCAATGCACATGTTTTTGACAGTAGAAAAATCAATGTAATTATATACATTGACAGACTAAAGGAGAACTATACAACTATCTTATCAGATGCAAATAAAGTAAAAAATTCCACTTTGTTTTTCACAAAATCCCCATTTTTAACAAACTAGGAATAGAAGAAATGTTTCCTAATCTGATACAGGATATCTTAGTGGTGATATCAAAAACATCCCCCTTAAGATCAGGAAGAAAACAGTAGTACCCACGATTAGCACTACTATTTTACAATATACTGAAATCCAGTGCAGTGTATCAAGAAAAAGAAATAAATACGAATAAAGATAAAGAAGAAAGAAAAAAATCATGTAGTAAGGAATTTGTCTTGCAAAGAGAGGTCTGACCTTTGCCCAGAGTCTTGAGAGGTAAGTTCTAAACACTTGGAATTTCCTGAGTGCTAGAGTATCTTTGTTATTCATGGTGAGCTCCTCAGATACCACATGATAATTTGTGCTAATGTGATGATTCTTTTTTTTTTTTTTTTGTGGTACGCGGGCCTCTCACTATTGTGGCCTCTCCCGTTGTGGGACACAGGCTCTGGACACGCAGGCTCAGTGGCCATGGCTCATGGGCCCAGCCGCTCTGCGGCATGTGGGGTCTTCCCGGACCGGGGCACAAACCCGTGTCCCCTGCATCGGCAGGCGGACTCTCAACCACTGCACCACCAGGGAAGCCCAATGTTATGATTCTTGATGGGCCCTTTGGGCCATGTAATGTCAGCTCAGTCTCTGGGGAGGGGAGGCTGGAGATTGAGTTCAACCACATGGCAATGATTCAATCAATCATGCCTACGCAATGAAGCCTCAACAAAAGTTCTGGACACAGAAGCTCAGGTGAGCTTCCCTGGTTGGCAGGAATACTCTGTACATGTTGTTACTCATATGACCAGGAGGAGGTAATGCCATCAATGGCTCCACAGGGCTCTCCTGACAGCCAGAAGCTCTACACCTTCCCAGACCTTCACCCATTGTGTCTTTTCCTTTGAATGCTTCTAATTTGTATCCTTAACCTTAATAAGTATGACTGTCAGTAGAATAGATTTCAGTGAGTTTTGAGTCTTTCTACAAATTTTCAAACATGTAGCTGGTTTTGGGAAACTCCTGAACTTTTACTAGGTGTCAGAGATCTTGCCAGACTTAGCAGTCTGGAGGACTTCTTAGTCTTAACCTCAAGTTAGACTAACTCCATATATTATTCACAAATGATATGACTGGGCACACAGAAAAAATATAAAAAGTGACAAATTGTTAAATTAGTGAGTTTAGCTAAATTTATGGGTTCATGGTCAATATAAAACTCAATTGTATTAGTACTATCAACAAATATAAAATTTTAAAATATTTTCAAGAACATTGAATATATCATATACCTACAAGTAAATTTTACAAAAGTTGGGCAAACTTTCTGTGTAGAAAACTGTAAATGTTTTTAAGGTAAAACTTAAATGATCTGATTAAACTGAGAGATACACCACCTCCCTGGATTGAAATCTCAGTATCTTAGAGACATTAATTATCCATAAATTAACCTATAAACTCAATGTAATCCCAACTAATATTTCAAGTTTCTTTGCGTATCTTGATCAGCTAATATGAAAGTACAGGGGGGAAATACACAGCCAAGAATAAACTAAACCGAAGAACAACAGTATGAGAGAAATTGTTCCACTAGATAGCAATGTTCTTTAAAAATGGGGCAATCTCTTATTGTTGTATGGATAGACAAATAAAATAATAGAAAAGGGCAGAAGGCCCAAACACAAGGTCACTTAATATATTGACACTTGATTTATGACAAATGCAGGATGGCAGAGCAGTTGAGAGAGAATAACTCTCTTTAATAAATGGTGCTGAAACTATCATCCATCTAGACCTCTACTTCACTCTAAAAATCAGTTCCAGAACCAAGGGTGAAAAGCAAAACAATAAAACTTTTGGAGAATAATATAGGAGAACATCTTTAGAATCTCATGATAAAGAGATATTGTTAAACAAAAGTACTAAACATAATGGGAAAATTAACTGAGTACATTAAAATAAGGTAGTTCTATTAATCAAAATTAATCATTAAGAAAGAGAAATGGCAAGCCTACTGAATGAGAAAAAACTTTTGCAAAATATATAACCAACTAAATGGCTAATATCCTGAACTTATAAACAATTACAATTTAATAAGAAAAGTAAGACATCCAATAGAAAATTTGGCAGGAGATTTGAATACAACTTCCTAAAAGAGGATGTTCAAATAGCCAACAATCATATGATAAGATGTCAACCTTATTAATATCAGGAAAATGAAAATTAAAACCACCATGAGATGACAGAAATTGCAAAAAGAAAATGGATGGAAATAACACATTGTTGGCAAAGATGTAGCATAACTGGACCTGTCACCCACTGCCAAAGGGTGGCTAAATGGGTACAATCACTTTGGAAATAGTCTGACATTATCTGCTAGAGCTAAATATACACTCCATCCAGCAATTCACCCCTACGTATACACCCAAAAGACATAAACTCCAGGCAGGGGTGTGCTGGCACCAGCTTGCACCAGTTCAAGAGAGCTGTTGATGTGCAGCTCTCTCCAGTGTCACATTCAATGACATTGGTAGCTTGAAATTGGCCATGGTGGAAGTATTTACACGATGGAAATAGGCAGACTCTACAAGCAGGGCTTTTCTCCCTGGAGAGCCAGTTGTTAAATATTTACCAACATACTACTGACTTCAGGAAAGTTCTTACAAGTTCTTAATGACTTACAGAAATGTTCTTAGAAGCATTATTTATAATATGCCAAAACAGAAATCATCCAAGTGCCATTCAAGGGTAGCATGTGTAAGTAGTTTGTAAATATTAATACAATGCAATGCAATTAAATGAACAAATTAGAACTACACACAGCAACATGGACAGCTCTCTCAAACATAATATTGAACAACAACAATAATAAAACAGCCAAACACTTTTTTTTTTTTTTTTTTTTGAGAGGTGAGAGAGGGCAACCTTGTCTTTTCCTGATCTTAGTGCAAATACTTTCAGTTTTTCACCATTGATGATGATGTTGGCAGTGGGTTTGTTATATATGGCCTTTATTATGTTGAGAAAAGTTCCCTCTATGCCTACTTTCTGCAGGGTTTTTATCATAAATGGGTGTTGATTTTTATCAAAAGCTTTCTCTGCATCTATTGAGAGGATCATATGGTTTTTTTGTTTTTTTGTTTTTTTCTTTTTTTTTTTTTTTTTGCAGTACACGGGCCTCCCACTGCCGTGGCCTCTCCCATTGCGGAGCACAGGCTCCAGACGTGCAGGCTCAGCAGCCATGACGCACGGGCCCAGCCACTCCGCAGCATGTGGGATCCTCCCGGACCGGGGCACGAACCCGCGTCCCCTGCATCGGCAGGCGGACTCCCAACCACTGCGCCACCAGGGAAGCCCTACAGCCAAACACTTTGAAAAACACAATAGTATTTCTCTAGTATGATTCCATTTATATAAAGTTCAAAATTAGTTAAAGCTGAACTATAGTTTACAGGAATGAAAATTAAGGAGATAAAAGTGAAGAAAGGCAAGGAAGTGATAACCATGGATATTGGAGGAGTAGTTGAATTAGGGGTGAAAAAGGGGGCTGTGGTTAGGAATGGGCAGTGGGTGGAAAGAAGGGTGTGCCTCTGTGATGCAGACAATGGTCTATTTCTTGACCTTGGCTGTGGTTACACAGGAGTTTATATTTCATTAAGCTGAATATTTGGTTTTCAGATAATTGTATATAAGGATCTGTGGTCAGTAATAGCCCCTACCTCCCAGGATGAGGCTAAATATTGATAATACATGAAAAGCTTTTTCATGCTTGGAATATAGTAACATGCTTAGAATATAGTAAGCACAGACTAGCAACTGGTAGTGGTAGTACATAACAAGAATTTAAAGTGGAATCTGTTCAAAGAAATGGTAATCTTGGAACAAAGAAGTTAGAATGTCATTCCAATTGGGTATTAAAATAATAAAACATATATTTAATATTTATTTAAGTCACCTTCTTTTTTCTTAAATATAGACAAAGTCCAGTGCTGCGAGCTGGTTATACCAAAGTGGATAAGACATAGACTCTGCCTTTGAAGGTAAATTCTAGCAAAAAAGATAATTCATTCACTTATTTATTGATTAAACAAACATTTGTTTGATCTCTACTATGTGCCAGGTACTAGAGATATAAGTAACCTTTTCAGGGAGTATACATACAATCCTGGAAAGGCATACTTAAATAATCACATTAGAATATAAATGCTATTCCAGAAATAGGTGCCCAATGCAATTGGGAAAAGAAGTAGCTATGATGCACCTGCTATGTAAATAGAGTGCTGGAAACTCTGAATTAACTCATTCTACCACTACACCAGACTCGTGGTAGTTAGAGAAATTAAACATCTAAAAATTACACTTTTCAGACTCCCTTGCAACAAGGACTCTGAATGCAAATTAGACTCTCATTTAAATGCATTCATGAGATGTGGAAGGCAGAAGTGGGCGGGACCATCTTTTGCAATTATTGGCCCTTTCTGCTGGTATGATCATGAGATCAAGGAAGTGGAAGGTTTCCCTATAGCAGTGTCCCTGTGTGCATTCTCCAGTTTCCTGGATGTCAGGAAGTCGTGGAAACAGCAACAGTTTCAAGATCTGGCTCCTTAATCCCTGGATTGGATTTAGGTGTCCATTCTCCATCTCCCTACTAGATGAGAAACAGTTGAGGCAGCAGCAGCCTCTTACTGCCAGCACAACTCCAGGGATATCCTCAGAGGTAGCAGTCCCTCTAGTAGGACAGTCCTGAAGACCCAGATGGAATCAGCTCCTTTCTACTTCCCTATATTTAATCTCTTTCTGCTTCACATAACTTCTCTTTCCTGCATTGTCATGAATAGTACAAATGGAATAGTTTTCATTTACTAAACTTCATTGGAATAAGGAAGTTAATACACTTCTCATTGTAACTGCCACCAACATAATGTCTATTGTTCTAACCACCATTGTTCCTTAGGAAATACTATCTGTGGGAGTCAGCTCTACAAGCACACAATCAAAAGTGAAAACAAAACAAAAAAAAGTGAAAACACATGGAAACACAGATTTTCCCAAGAACATTCCTTAATAATATTTAGTATATAGAAATAGAGCTTTCTTATCACAAAGAATACATTTTCCTTTGTTGAATAGTGATGTGTGCCAGATATGTCAAAATGCTCATGCTGTGTATTTTACTTCTTGTAAATTCCTGACATCAAAGACAAACTTGGCTTAAACAAACAGGTGAAAGAGAGGGTGATATATTTTCAAAAATGCAACATTAAATAGATTAAAAAAATAAGGACACACACACACATAGATACCCCACCACTATTTGTTTATTCAAGAAATTCCAAGCATTACCTTGGAAATTTTCCTAGAAGAAATCTGTTTCTTGAATTCCCAAGAGCTAAGAATAAAGTGAATAAGCAACACATCTCTTTGAAGAAAATGGTCCCCCTGAGCATAAGAAACCGTCCAGGGCCTCCCTGGTGGCGCAGTGGTTGAGAGTCCGCCTGCCGATGCAGGGGATACGGGTTCGTGCCCCGGTCCGGGAGGATCCCACATGCCGCGGAGCGGCTGGGCCCGTGAGCCATGGGCGCTGAGCTTGCGCATCCGGCAACGGGAAAGGCCACGACAGTGAGAGGCCCACATATCGCAAAAAAAAAAAAAAAGAAAAAAAAAGAAACCGTCCAGGTAGAATTCATTCTTAAGCCTTCTAATCAGGGAAAAACATATTTCACCAGCTAACAAGATACTGGTTGTCTTACATTCTCCACAGAGCTTCCTTCGATGTGGAAAGTCCCTTTAATGTTAATCTTTCTTCTTCCCTCCTGTGCCCCTTGGGCAGGATTTAGGAGAGAAGAACAAAGCACAGAGCTTATAGGCTCTCAAAGAATGTGTCTTAAGTTGATTGTTAGCTGTGACCAAAAACACAAGCCAGTCAGTCACCAGAGTCTCCAAAAGGACATTGCTCAATGTCATGGTGTCAGCACTTCGGGAGCATTGTACTCATTAATTCTCACAGAAACCCTACAGAGTGGGTTCTATTGCTATTCCCGGTTTTCAGGTAAGGAAACATGGGCTCAGAAAGTGATTTTTGCTCAATATCACATATCCTAAAGGTGAGAGCCAGGAGTATAAACCAGGGTGGGCCTCTTTTCAGATCACGATGCTGGCTGTGAGTGTAGTGCACCACTGATGTGACTTTTCATTACACTGTGTGTGGCCAGATGTGTCGCTACAGCCTGTGTTCAACTGTTCTCACAGTTTCCATATACCTCCTAAAAACTCTGGAGTAGCTGGGGACCGT
>NW_006789458.1:2123519-2134237 GCF_000442215.2 Lipotes vexillifer | reverse complement strand
CCTGCTAGAATGCATTTTTTTGGCAGAACAAGGCCCAGGCCCCAGCTCATTGACTTGTTTGTTTCTTTTAGAAACTTGGGTTATGGGGACAGGTATAGATATGAGGCAGAACACCTGCATTGCTTCCTAGGGTGTACTTTTTTGGCCTGTGACACCTTGAGGAGGGGAATGGAACATAGAACTAGGCATTACTGTGGGACTGTGATAGGAAACTCTAATAAATTCCAAAAGGGAAAAATCACAGTGCAAATGAAAAGTTAATAGTAAAGGCTAGTCAGGTATGTCAATGAACCCTATTTTGTTAAAATTCTACTTCCCTTTCCTGTGGACACACAAAAGGTGCTAACTCCAAAATTCCAAAATATGCTGTGGAGAGAATTTTAATCCTCTAGTGAGTTGCATCAAATACCTTAAGTCAAATTAAGACTTTCCAAGGAGCTGCATGATTGTAGCTCATGAGGTACGCCCAACTACCCTAACATCAGGGGATGGTCTATCAATCCAAGCATGCTCCAAGCAAACAACTCTTGTTAGCTCTGCATCCACCATGTATTGGCACTGTTCCCAAGGTGAGCCACCATGAGGTAGAGCAGTCCTTTATTGAAATATAGGCAAAACAAAGATTCAAGAAGGTCACTCAAGGCCTATTGTGATGCTTTTCCAAACTGAAATACACACACTAGAATTGTATAATAACTGTTTTAACACCTCCCAGAATTTAGTGAGATTAAGGGCAAAGCATGGTGAGCTCTGAGTCCAACATTTGTATCCAGGTGAAATTAGTATGATGGGATGAAGCTCCTGAAGGTCCAGAGTTACAGGTGCTGAGGGATTCATCAGTGTTATGACTCTCTAGATTACATGTTTTCATCTATTATTAGCCACCCCAAAACGGCCTGAATTCCCTAACTGTTGAGCAGGCTTTTCCCTCTTCCTGGCTGATATATAGGATTATTTGCATCTTGTGTTGCTAGAGGTGGAGGAAGAACCCAAGTGCCAGGCAGCTGAACTTTCATTTGTGGGCAGGTATACCAGAAGCCCGGCATACTAGCATTTCCTAGAACAAAGATTGAGGGTGCAGCAGCAAGCCATCTCTCCTATGAATTTTCCCTTCATCCCCTGTGAGGTACACAGGGATTACTATGGAGTGCTGGGACTGGGCTTCAATTAGGATTGTGTGAGAGTAGGTTTGAGGAGGTTATCTTAACCTAAAATTTGGGCTAAAACTGTACACCTTTGTGACAGTTGTGTTGCACTGTTTTACTTTTTCCCAGTCATGGTTCCCAGTCATTTTGGTTGGCCAAAAATGAAGCCTCCAAAATTATGGCAAGCCAAATTGGCCTTTATCTTTCTGTGAGTTCCTTCAAGAACTCAAAGGGCAGCAGCAACTACAAAAGGAGTCCTGACCCCCAAGACACATAAGCATTTCAACCCTGAAGGCAAAAAGGAGTCATTAAAGATACACGTAGTAGAGAACACGGGTTCAGGGCAAAGCAGCCCCACCCAGTGGGCTGAGCCCTTGGCACTTGCTCTTGTGCACAAATGCCCCAGCCTTCAGTCCCTTCTCTACCACTGCCTCGTGAGCCACGCCCTATGCACTACTGCAGCAGAGCAGATCCCAGACGATCACTTGTCTTAGCGGTGATGCTGGGGGTATAAATGTCATTGCTTTAGTGTGACTTAGAGCCTTTGCCTTCACCAGTCAGGCAACTCTACCTCCTCCTCCCAGTCAAGAAGATATCCAGAGGAGCCACTTTGAGGGAGTCTGTCCCTATTTGTATGTCATCCAGTCACCAGAGAGCTGGTAGCTGTCATCAGTTTATCAGCACTCAGAAAAAAGTTGACTTGAAGCCAGATTTGAGTCCCAGATTCATCTGGGACCTTGGGAAATTGTAATTACTTAGTGGACGTCCAAGAGGTTGCTTTCCATCACTACCTTCTCCTGGGCACTTGCACCCCCATACTGGCCTCCTGCACCCACATGGCTGCATGGAGCTGCCATGTTCTTACATGATGTCTGCCCTCTGGCTACAGGTGAGTGGAATGGGGGTGGAGGTGGGGGGGGGCACTTGATGTCAGATCAGGGACCCAGAGAGTTAAGTTCTTATTCTATTCAGTGGCAGAGGATATAGAACTTAGCATCATAATATTTGCCACCATGTGAAGGAAAACAATCTGTAATAAGAAAGAATGAAAATGACACCCAGAGAAAAGTTGGGAGAAAAGATGGAGCGATATCTCAGCTGCCTTCGTATTGCTGATTGTAGTTTTTAAGGTTCAACTGCATCCCAGCTATTCCTACAGTTCGGTTAAGATAAAAAATAAATAAATAATTTGGGTTAGAATTTGGCCACTTGAAGCTAAGAATCCTGACAAATTAAAATAAAATCTTTATTGAGCATTCACTTTTTTTCAGGCATGGTTGGGTATTTTACATGTACCTATTATCTTATATGATATTAACAAGAAACATTGCAAACTATAAACCATAATATTCATTTTGCATATAGGACACTGAGGTCTAGAAAAGTTAGTAACTCATCCAGTGTCACAAATTAATAACTAACTGTCAGGCTGTGCTGGGATGTGAACACAAGTCTGTCTAATGTCTGGTCCATGCTTTTTCTACCATGGTGCTTCACTGAGATGATTATTTTTTTCTTCTAAAAGAACCTGAAAAATCAATAACTTCTTCACAGAATTTTTGAGAACCAAATGATATGATGTGTGCAAAACCTCTTTGAAAACTTTAAAAGGAATGTACATATATTAAATGTTATTACTGCTCCAGATAATACCAGACTAGGTTTTTTACTGCAAATTTAAATAAAAATTATGTTGTTTGAGAGTAGCAGTCATACTCTGAGCAAACCTAGAAATATCTTTACTGAAGATGTTGCAGTAGTTCCAGATTTGAAATGACTTTTTTACTACCTGCTTCTCCCAATTAATAGCTTTTGTCAGACGTGAAGAGGTCAGTGTGTCAGTGCTACTCCGCTGTCCCTAGTGCCTTCCTCCTTGGCCTCCTAGGTCTCATTTTCTCTCTTCTTGTACCCACTCATGGATTTACAGCCTGCTCTGTGATGTACTCAACGCCCAAATATCCTAATATGATGGCACTGTCATGAACAATTCTAAATTCTGAGTCATTACAAGAGTGGATTCTGGAGTCAGTCAGACCTGTTCGAAATTTTGCATCACCTCTTATAAAGCTGTGGCTCTGGGACTTGTTACTCAATCCCTCTGTGTTATTAGGAAGTAATGCATATTACAGTCATGGGCTAAATGTTTCTTTGTTGTGGTTGTGGTGCCAGTATAACTAGTATTTGTGATCATTTTTTCATGTTTTGTATTACTCTCTCTCTCCCCTGATGACTTCTTTGTACTCTGTCATTTCTCCTGAAATTTCTCTTCCCCTGCTCTGCATTCTCTGGTCTGCATTACATTCCCTCTCTCCTGTTTACTTTCTTCCTTCTCTGGATCCACCCTTAGTGTACTTGCACAAAACTGTGTTTTCTTGCTCTTCTGTATGTCCTGCTGTTGTTTACTCTAAACCTGTAACTCTCTCCTATGTCTCTTGAACTCCTTGTAGCGCTTCAGACCTCGGTTAAAACTCAACGCACTGAATTCTGGTGTTTGGAATTTAGTTATTGTGGATTCACTTCACAATGTGGGAGGCTATGTAATTAGTATTTATTTGCCACAGCAATATGGTGGGATGTTCATCTATATGGGGTTTGGCATTGAAAGTCATGGTTTCAATGACCGATCTGGTCAGCCACTAACTGGGTGTGTAGAGCCTGCAAATAAATGATAGATAGTGATCCTATTAACTTTTATAAGGATTAACTGAGATAAAGTATGTTAAAAATTCTTCATATACTAGGAGAGCACCACACATAAATTAGTTATTATTGTCTTAAAATAAACCATTATTTTGGAGAAAAGGAAACAATTCTAGGAGGAGCCATCAGAAAGGTCATTCCTCTAAGAAACAAAACTAACACATTCGCTTCCTCATAGTGCTTCCCATGACCTAATTGTCAAGTGTTCTACAATTTACAGTAAAGCCACTGTATTTTCTACTTCAAAAAATGTGACCTTCAATGAATTAGATGACGCCTACCCACACTGGGGAGGGCAATCTGCTTCATTTGGTCTATCAAATTAAATGTTAATTTCATCCAGAAACATCCTCACAAACACACCCAGAATAATGTTTAACCAAATATCTGGGCAACCCATGGCCCAGTCAGGTTGACATATAAAATTAACCATCACATTGTATGATTCCAATTGGATGATATTCTGGGAAAGGCAAAATAATAGAGTAAAAAGACCAGGATTGTCAGGGGTTCAGGAGGATGGAGAGAGGAGTGAATAGGTAGAGCACAGGATACTTTTAGGGCAGTGAAACTATTTTACATGATACTATAATTTTGGACACATGTCATTATACAATTGTCAAAACCCTTAGACCAAACAATAAAGAATGAACTCTAATGTAAACTAGGGACTTTAGTTAAGAATACTGTATCAATATTGGCTCAACTATAACAAATGTATTGAACTAATGTAGGATGTTAACAACAGGTGAGGGGAAGGAGGATGGGATTTATGGGAACTTCCATTACTTTCTTCTCAATTTTTCTATAAACATAAAATTGCTCTAGAAATTCAAAGTATTAGGGCTTCCCTGGTGGCGCAGTGGTTGAGAGTCCACCTGCTGATGTAGGGGACGCGGGTTCGTGCCCCGGTCGGGGAGGATCCCACATGCCGCGGAGCAGCTGGGCCCGTGAGCCATGGCCGCTGGGCCTGCGCGTCCGGAGCCTGTGCTCCGCGGCAGGAGAGGCCCGCGTACCACACACACACAAAAAAAATTCAAAGTATTAATGTAGAAACAAAATGACGATGGAATAAAACATTCTAAGATTAAAGAAGTTAAAATAAAGTTCTTCAGGCTGAATAGAAATGGCACCAAATAGAAACAAATGGAAGGAATGAAGAGTACTAGAATTCATAAACATGGGGTAAATGTAAAAGACTATGTTTTTTTCTTAAGTTCTCTTCCTAATCACTTCTATTTGTCAACATAATGTTACTCTGAGGCTAGTTAATGTGAATATGAGAGAAAGATGCAAATTAATTTTTTTAAATAGTTAATAATTTATATTTTTAACAATTAAAAATCTTTTATCCCAATTAAGTTGAATTTATGGGAAGAAGGGATTACAGAATATGCATGAAGCCTAAAACAAAAAAATTAGATGTTAAAATATCTGCTCTTCATTTGAGTTTGATTAATTCAGCCTGGCCAATTCTGGCAGCCATAGGGGTGAGCCACTCAGACCCTCTGCAAGAGAGGAACTGTTGAAAAGATCACAATGTGCTAACAGCTTCTAACGCAGTGCCTTTGGGATCCACTACAACATTCAAGCTAAGGACATGAGAATACGTTATCCTGGGCAGATACTGCCAATGACAAAGGAGGAGGGGGTGGCAGGGAGCAGATAACATAGGGTCTTGTAGGCCACAGAAAGGACTTTGGATTTTACTCTGTATGAGATGCATAGCCAGGGGGAGTTTGTGAAGAGGTGAGAGATGATCTGACTTACACTTTAACAGCATCTCTTTGGCTGCTATGTTGAGAATGGAGTGTGAATAGGCAAGGCAGATCACCCTCAAGACCTCTGTTCTGGCAATTTCTTCTGCTGAATGCTCATCCTCCAGACATCAGCATCTCTAATCCCCATTTTTTTGAGGAATTGATTCCAGAGTTGTTCATACTTCCAATGAAGGTGCACTCTGCCCCACTTTGATTTCCTTTTATTTGGGATGTGGCACTTGGAGTGTGTCCTCACCTATCAGCTCAGCGATGTATTAGAAAGTCTCTGCTCCACATACACCTAGCTGTTATGTGGGCAGTGGCACTGCTTCAGAATCTACTGTACTCCTAGAAGCAAAATCCCCCTGAAATTTATTCTTTCCAAATTTAGCTACTGAAATAAATCATGAGAGGCAGAACCTAAGGCATAAATGGCCAGGGCCAATCAGGAAATTGGAATTGGATAAGCAAGCCAAGATTGGGAATTGGAGAGGTGCTCAGGTAAGCATTTACCTGGCCTGATGCAGTTAATAAAACAGAAGGCTGGAGAGGAGAGGAGTTCAGAGTGCAGCTCCTGGAGCCAGAATTGTGGAATCCAAAATTACAGGCTGTGTAGGGCCCAGAACAAGTCCCTTAACCTATCTGCGTTTCAGTGTCTTTATCTGTAAACTTGAGGTGATAACAGTAGTAAATCCTAGGGGAGAAGAGGATTAAGTGAAATGCTTTCGAGTACTTTCATGAATTAGCACAGTGACACAGACAGTGCAATGAATATTAATCTCTAATTATCTGTTCCCTTTTTAAATGTAAAATGTGTTCCCTCTTGTTTTATATGGTAGTGGTAGTGCTCAGATTTTATACTTAAGTAAATTTCATTAATTTCTTTCTTGTATATGAATATTATGCATATAATAATATGTTAATAGCTATATTGTTCCTGCCTTTCCTTAAAGCAATAGATCTTGCTTTATCAAAGAGCAACTGATATCTCTTTATAGGGACAGCAGGGCATGTGGAAGACTGGGTACCTGGGTGTTTTATTAGGGTCAGAGAAAAGGCTCATGGGCTATGCCTGCTGCACTACCCAAGAGTCTTCCCTTCATTTTGGTGTGTTAGCCCGCATGCCAACATGGGATTAAATGTGCAGGGATGCGATTAGGTGTAATGCCGGTGGGAAGGAAAACAGGGAGTCAGAGAAGCTGGGAGAATTATCAGTCTGATCCCGAGTGAAGTGAAAAGGAGGACGGCAGGGAGGTAGAAGCGCCCTGACTGTTGCCTTGCTGCTTGAGGAAGGCTCAGCAAAGCCTGGGGAACCAATAAAGCCAAAGTCAGTCATCAGAGGAGTCCCTTATCTCTGTTCGAGTGTTTCTCCCTCTGAGTTCAGGTTCTGGAGAGCTCAGGCATTGGCTGGGAGCAGCCGGTGGTGGGGGTGTGACTCCCAGATGATGTCAACCAAGGCTTGTGAGGAGCTTCTCCTGGCCGCCACCTGAACAGGGGGACGAGCAGGGAAACGGGCAGCGGAACTACCTCACACAGAGCACTGATGCAGTCTGGTTTTGTGTGTGTGTGTGTGTGTGTGTGTGTGTGTGTGTGTGTGTGTGTGTGTGTGTGGTGTTTTAACATGTTTATTGGAGTATAGTTGCTTTACAATGGTGTGTTAGTTTCTGCTTTATAACAAAGTGAATCAGCTATAATATACATACATCCCCATACCCCTCCCTCTTGCGTCTCCCTCCCACCCTCCTTATCCCCCTCTCTAGGTGGTCACAAAGCACTGAGCTGATCTCCCTGTGCTATGCAGCACTAACTACCTATTTTACCTTTGGGAGTGTATATATGTCCATGCCACTCTCTCACTCTGTCACAGCTTACCCTTACCCTTCCTGTGGTGCATCTGTGCACCCGAGTTTGTTATTCCTGTTTATCCTTGTTTTAAGTAGGAGATTTAATTCTCAAGCTTAATAATTTTCATCCGCTAGTGTGGTGTGTTATTCTAGTAAGGTGGTTACTGATCCATAGAACCTAACAAAATGTCCTGTGCTTGAGGGACGTTTTGTGATTTATTAAGTCCTTGAACCGGTTCATTTATTTCACAGTCATGCATCAAGTGACTCCTGTGTGTAAGCGCAAATAAGACGCTGCAGATCCTGCCCTCAAGACAGACAAAATGTTCTGTACGCGGCTTCCCTGGTGGCGCAGTTGTTGAGAGTCCGCCTGCCGATGCAGGGGACACAGGTTCGTGCCCTGGTCCGGGAAGATCCCACGTGCCATGGAGCGACTGGGCCCGTGAGCCATGGCCGCTGAGCCTGCGCGTCTGGAGCCTGTGCTCCGCAACGGGAGAGACCACAACAGGGAGAGGCCCGCGTACAGCAAAAAAAAAAAAAAAAAAAAATGTTCTGTACGGTTTGTCATATCTACAATTTCTCTCCTAGAGTAAGATTGGCTGGGACCCTGAAGATGAATCCCTCTCAAGGGAAGCTTGAAAGACTGTAGCATTATACATTATATATATTTAAGAATTTTTTTTTAATTCCCACACGTGTAAAGATTTGATTTTTTTTTTCTCACTGAAACATCTTAGAGGTGAGAGTAGATTGACTGCTCTGAGCTTCCTCAGCCTCAGGGGCCCTCCTCCAGCTTCTTCTCTAGAAGGAATCAGCTTCTCTGGATGTGGATTTCATTTGCTGACAGGTTTGGTGTGACTTTGCAGTAACATTTACATCCCTCTTGTCGAGTCTTGAGCTGCCTGATTGAAACTCTGATCATTTTGATTAATTTTAGCCTTTATTTATTTGGTGTACTCTGGCAATGGAATTAATTATTTCTGGGACCCCAGTTTCCAGGACTGGCAGCACAATTGATGGGTACTACCTGGAGTCATGGAGGAGTAGTGTTGTTTTCCCATGGGCCATTCCTCTAGGGATGTGCTTGTCAACAACGATGGAAATTTCTCTACCAGATTTATATCTGGTACGAGTGACCCCTAGTAGTGCAGAAAGTAGCAAGTGTGTAAATCTTGGGAAATTTTTATGTATACCTCTACCCTGAAGGCTTTAACATCCTTAACCCTTCCAGCTTACTAATGGTATCACTCCTAGAGGGAAATTTTGAATTATGCTTTCAGACCCCATAATGTTGGTAAAGCAGGGGACGTGGTTACCAATTTTGAATCTGGTAATCAAGGTCCTACAAACCTAGATTACATTTGATACAAAAAGGGGTTTATTTTTCTTAGATTTAGACATCAAGGCCACCTACTCTGAACATTATTGGACATTTGACTAGAAGTACAGATGAAGTCAAGAACCTGAGGAAGATTTTCTTCCTCTAAGCAGGTCCTACATTAGTCGTTCTAAGTGATGAACTTAAACCCTTGACAAATTGCTTATCACCGTAAAGTCCATCTATGGATATATTCACCACTGATTAGAACCACAGTGTGGTCAAACCAATTATTTTAAGGGGTATTTCTCTGCCCCACTCCCTTTATAGGGCCTTTTTTTAGCTTACTAGACATTCCATTTATATTATATGTGAGAGTCCTTTGCCATAAATTGAAGTCTGAAACTTTGGGGCTTCCATGTTCATTAGAAGCAGGTTGCTTTAGGTGAGACTGATTCTCCATTAATTATAATTATACTTTGTATTACCTTATGGGGGTCATATATGGTAATTGACAGTTTTAGTCAACCTTTGCTCAGTGGACAGGAGTTGGTTATATGCTCTATATGGGCTCAGTTATGGATGCCTACCTCTAAATATTTACAGACAGATTCAGAATCACTAGGAATGGCTCTGATAAATCTAATAACACTTTCAGAGACAAGCATAAGAAGAAAGTCCTAGGAGAGAGAGAGGCCAGCAGCATGACAGCAGATCAGAGACAGAAGAGAAAAGCTAGTAAGGGAAACATTTCCAGAAGGGAAGGGGATACCTGAGGAAATTTCCCGAAGTGCAATGTCTGGAGTTTAAGTTGTCTCCTGGCCTGGGCTGTGCTCTTTTTACACCACTTCCCCATTTCCTAGGTGAGACCCCCAAACATGAAGGAAAGTTCCAGCCAGTACAGCCTTGTGTCGGAGGGTGGTGAGGAATTAAGGGACAGGCAGAAAAAGGAGGTGTAGTCTTCTTTGCATCACACTGCCAGCAACCCAAATTATCTCCTATATGCCAGGGAGTCCTGAAGCAGCAGAAACATCAAGGATGGTGGCTCAACCTTTCCTTAAGCAGTACCAGAAGATGTTAAGCCTGGAAGGGACCATTTGGGCCAGTCCAGCCTCTCATATATATGGAAGGTCTGAGAGGCAGGGGGCCTTTAGTTAGACCTGAGCTAAATCAGTTGTCAGTTTCAAGCTCTGGAGGATGCTGGTGGTGTCCCCTCCATGTCTGCTGCTGCCAGAGCTCTGTTTGCTCAGGCCCCATTCCTCACCCATGCTCCTCTGGAGAAACTGGGCTCAGAGGTATCAAGGATTATTCATTTGTACTCCACCCTCTTCTTTTTCAATACTGTCTTACCTCTCCCACTCACATCTCTAAGGAAGGAAATCAGCATTGTAAATTTAAGGACCTACCTATGAAACTGCACTCCTTCAGATGGGATTCCAACCCAGCCGCATCTCGGGTTGGGACTTGAACCCATAATCCCTGACTTAGGAGGGGTCTCGAACCCACTGTCTTTGAATTGAAACCACTCACCTGGCCTCAGGACTTTCTGAAGCTCAGGTTCTTTTGTCCCAATGCAAAAAAGAATTCAGTGTGAGGCAAAGTGATAGTCAAAGAGTGAGTTTATTAGTATCATGAGAGATACAAGTGGGCTGGCAGGGGGATGCAGCCCCAGGAACAAAGAGGGCTCCATTTTTATAATCAAAGAAAAAGTAGGAAGGGGAGAAGACCACCTTCTTCCTCATTCTTGGGCGGATGTCAAGGCTCACATCATTAGTTCCTCCTTTAACCCTAGATGGTCTAACAGGGACTGTCGTAGTGCTATTTAAATCATATATGTGTTAGCACAAGCGTGAGAACATATACTAACATATGGTAATTCATTTCAGGTTTTGGTATAATGTCCTCATTCCCCTAGTTTTGTCACCTTTCACTGATATTCCTGTCTTTGCTA
>NW_006789458.1:2117953-2123509 GCF_000442215.2 Lipotes vexillifer | reverse complement strand
CAGGAATGCAGGTTTTTTCAGGGTCTGTTATCTTCTAGACCTCCCAAGGCCAAATGCAGGTCTTGTAACCATTTTTCTGTGGTAGTGGCCTAAGTAAGTCTGCTTAGTTTCTGATTGTTGCTTAGCTACCAGATGTTCTGGCCATTTTCTGGTTGGTGTCTAGCTTATGGTGATGTCCTAAAATTCCTCTCTATCTTCCCCTAGTGGGATTTCTAGCTGTGTAACTATCTTATTCTATCCCTAGTACCTATTCCCCTCAAATCCTACTTGTTCACTGATTCCTGATATTTCTAGGTGAGGGATAACAAATATTTATTAGGTGGCTGTTGAAATCTACAATTTGACAAAATAACTTAAAATGATGGTGCCTCTTGAGGTATCACGTGGACCTTAAAGTGAACTTGGACATGGATCAACAGCCATGACTGACTGACGTCAGGTAATTTTCATCTTTCTGGGGCAATGAGTTAGGAAGTAAGGCCTTAAGGTCCATAAGGTTGTCTTGGCAGAGGAAGATGGCATGAAAGGGAGCTGGTGGCCACTGAAAACATAAGGAAAAAGGAGCCAATACCAGACATTGGCTTCTTTTCATAGAGGAAATTGAAGTGTGTAGGGAAAGAACCAGGACCCTAAACACAAAGAAATGTCTCCTAGGGAAGTGGAAACACTGAGCACCCTCCCTGGGCCTCTTGATTTTGCCCTTGCCCTCCACTGGCATACATCGGTGGAGGCTCCACTGGGAGGAATTTTTGTGCTGGAGCAGAACGTTGCCCAGATAATGGAGGAACTCTGTTCTATATGATTTTTTTTTTTTTTTTTTAAAGAAAGTACCTCTCTTTTATTTTTCTAAAATAAAAATTTGGAAGAAGTCTTTTCAAAGTTTCCCAGTTTCCCATTTTCTAAGTTTCCTCCTTTTTTTTTCTTGCTCTCTCCCTTTTCAATACTGTTTTGCCATGTGGAATAATTTGTTTATATTTTTTAACAGAGACCATTCAGTAGAGTAGTATAAATGAACAAATACATTTGTAAAAATGCAATCTGTTTTTTTCTAGTATTACTTAAAGTAACTGATAAAATTAAATACACATAGCTCAAGGAATATGGTCAATATTATTGTAATAACTTTGTATGAAGGCAGATGGTGAGTAGACTTATCACAGTCATCATTTTGTAATGTATTTAAATGTTGAATCATTATATTGTACACCCTAAACCAATCCAACATCACAGGTCAACTACATTTCAATTAAAAAATAAAATTAGTTGAAAACCAAAATAAATACACACGTACATACATATACATGCACATCCAGTTGACTCTTGGACAACACAGGGGTTAGGAGCGCCAACTCCCATACATCTGAAAATCCACATAACTTCACAGTTGACCCTACATATAGGTGGTTCCATATACAAAGAGTCAACCAACCGCCCATCTGGTAGTACTGTAGTACGTATTCATCGAAAAAAATCCATGTATGCATGGATCCCCAATGTTCAACCCATGTTGTTTAAATGTCAACTGTATTTTTTTGCAACTCCCCTCCCTTGGAATCAGCCTTTATGTCGTCCCTGATCATCTTACTCTGTGTCCTTCTCTGATCATCTTTTTTATGGACATCTTCATGTTGGGAATAGTCGTGGTGAATGTGAGAATAAAAACGACACTAAATATTTATATATCATTTTATATTTTATCAAGTGTTTTGCACAGATCACCACTTTTACAAATATTTATCAAACAGTAATCACAGATACCATATGGATGCATATATATTGAAGTTTATTTATTTTCATTTTTCAAACTTTTTCTTCTAACAAAAAGTGACTCTTGTTTATGTCATCACTTTTTATCTTTCCTGCAACCTGGAGATATTTATTTATACTGATAAATATTATGAGGTTTGAAAAGGATTTTTCACTTACCTGAGGTCGCATGGATAATTTTATGAATAGTAAGGATGAAGCTAAGCTCTTCATATGCATTGTTTCTGTTTGCCATCACAATGTTCCTCTGAAGATCTGATTTTTTAAAGCCAGCTTTATTACAAAACACCTTTGTTGTCAGGGACTTGAGTTACCCTCATTTCCTCACCTTCTTTATCAATAGTCTAAGCTTCACATAGCAGAAACAGTCTTTGACCTTGGTGTCTATCACCAAATCTTAGACCAGGCTTGCCATCTATTTTTGTAAATCAAGTTTTATTAGAACACAGTCACACCCATTCATTTCCTACTGTCTATGGCTGCTCTTTTGCTGCAAGACAGAGTTAAATACTTGTACCCCAGTTAAATACTTTCACTAAGCTTGAAATATTTACTATCTGGCCCTTTTTGGAAAACATTTGTGGACCCCTGGCTTAGAGCGATGCTAGGGCCAATAAGAACCTGGTTTAGTAACTGAGTTATTAATAATGTATTTCTCCTATCTACCTACACTTTCCTCAACTCATCCTTAATATAAATATACACACTTACATTCATCCATTGATCAATTTTACTTCTTTCCCTTCTTCTTTACTCAGGAAGGTGAGAGTTATTTTCAGACAGATGTTTATATAGCTGTTTTTTATAAATGAAAATTGTTGAACAATATTTATAACAAAGGTAACATTCTGAATTTATTTCTTCCTCAGAACCAACTTAAGCTGGGACTTACAGAAACTTCAGTGGAGTTGAATTTCTGATGTGTATGGCTGTGGATAGAGAAGATTCTCTGAGGAAGGGAGATTATAAAATTTTATGAATATTTTTCCCACCACTTTTGAGATTTCACCTCACAATAAGATGCTTTTCTGCAATTTATCACAAGGAGCTGAATCTGAATGAAAAAGGAGTGGGAGCTGCTAGTCTTTCCTTCACCTTATTATAAGTTTTCCTCCCCCAGGTCCTCCCATGTTCTCTCCAACATCACAACCCATGCTGAGGTCTAGTTGTGCTGAACTAATCCAAACACTTTATGAACACTGCACTGCTTAACCCTTACAACACTTGGGATTTATTTGTTTTATATTTAATATATTTACATATGTGTGTGTGTGCATATATATATATATATATATATATATATATATATAGAGAGAGAGAGAGAGAGAGAGAGAGAGATTTATTCATTTATTTATTTAGGTTATAGATGAGGAAACAAAAGTTCCTCAAAACTTATAGAGCTGGTGAATGACAAAGCCATAATGCACAGGAGGAATGGGTGTTTAACCCATGACATATACAGCCTGAAATCTTCCAGCCATGTGCAGGACTACTTGAAATGGTGCCTCCCAGGAAGGTTAGTGGTCACACCAAACTCTTACATCATTTTAGCATTTTAGGTCTTGCTTTTGTTCATTTTGATCAGTGAGGTATCTTATTTATTTATTTAAAAATTTTTTCAAATTCTATCCTTTTAAAAATTTTATTTATTTTTAATTTTAAAGTATACAGTGTGATGATTTAACATATATACACATTGTGAAATGATACCACAATGAAGTTCATTAATATATCCATCACCTCACATAATTACCATTTTGTGTGTGTGTGTGCGGTTAAGAGCACTTGAAATCCACTCTCAGTGACTATACAATAGAGTATTATTAACTATAATCACCATGCTGTACATTAGATTCCCAGAACTTATTCATCTTATAACTGATCAATACCTTTTCCCACCCCACACCCCCACAACTCCTAGAAACTATTGTTCTACTCTCTGATTGAGTCTGACTTTTTAAAATTCCACATATAAGTTAGATCATATAGCATTTTGTCTTTCTGTGTCTAGTTTAATTCACTTAGGATAGTCCTCTGGCTTCATCTATGTCATCACAAATGGCAGGATTTCCTTTTTATGGCTGAAGAGCATTCTATTTTGTGTGTGTGTGTGTGTGTGTGTGTGTGTACCACATTTTCTTCGTTCATTCATTCATTTATTGATGGACACTTAGGTAGTGCACAGTAAAGGAAACCATCAGCAAAATGAAAAGGCAATATATGGAATAGGAGAAAATATTTGCCAAACATATAACACAAATATAAAAGGAACTCATACAACTCCACAGCCCCCCCAAAAAAATCCAATTAAAAATGGGCAGAGAAACTGAATAGACATTTTTACAAAGAAGACATATGAATGGCCAACAGGTATATGAAAAAGTGCTCAACCCCAAAAATCATCAAGGAAATACAAATCAAAATCATAATGAGATATCACCTGATACCTCTTAGAATATCTATTATCAAAAAGATAATAGGTAACAAGTGATGGCTAGGATGTGGAGAAAAGGGAACTCTTGTGCACAGTTGGAGGCAATGTAAATTGGTGCAGCCACCATGGAAAACATATTATGGAGGTTCCTCAAAAAGTTAAAAATAGAACTACCATATGATCCAGCAATTCCACTTCGGGGTATATATCCAAAAGGAGTAAAATCAGGATCTCTAAGAGATATGTGCACTCCAATGTTTATTGCAGCATTACTCATAACAGCCAAGATGGGTAAGATACCTTAGAAATCACCTAGTCCAACCTTCCACACATCAAAGGGATCCCCTCTGTAAACAATCCAAGATGCAGAGTCCATGACCTGATAAGCCCGTCTACTCCAGTGCAAGTCTCATTATCCATTATAACATTTGTAGCAAGTTTTATTATTTTTATAGGCAGTATTACTTACAAACTTAGTCTCATTTAATAATCACTACATTCTTGTGAGGAAAGTCGGGCAGTAATTAGTTTATCCATCTAGTAAGTGTAAATTGCAGAAATCCTGGGGTATTGACTCCAAAACTGGCACCCTGGGCCCCACACCACTCTCCCTCATTCTTTACTATATTCCCTGCCTTCTGCTTTCTTACTCCAGATGAATTATGTTTCTGTCTAAAGCCAAACTTCCCTTTGGGCATTAGATCCCCTTCTCTCTCACCCACTCAAGGCCATCATTCCAGCTGATCTCCCCTTTCTCTCCTGCATTATCGATTTCCCCCCTCTACTGGAGCACTGCAGTCAGCATACAAATATGCTGCTCTATTTGTAAACATTAAAAAAATTCCTCACTAGGCCCCATGTCTTGCTCCAGCTACTTTCTACTTTCCTTATTCTCTTTTTCAACAAAACACCAATGATCATTGCTACTCATTCTTTTTCCTTTCATAATGTTTTAAACCTTAAAAAACATAAAAGTATAATGTACATAAAGGAAAATATTTTTTCAAATGTATTTACCTAGGTAGCCAATCAAGATATGGAACATTTCCATCACTCTTGAAAATTCTCCTGTGCAACTTTCCAGTTAGCCTTTCTTCTCCTAGGGGCAACTATGATTCTGATTTCTATCACCATATATTCCTTCCACCTATTATTGAATTTTTTATGTAAGAGATTACATGATATGAGCTCTTTTGTGTATGATTTCTCTGCCCAATGCAATGTGTTTGGGATTCATCCACATTATTACATGTATCAGTAGTATGTGACTTTTTTTTTTTTTTTTTTTTCGGTGCGGGGGCCTCGCACCGTTGTGACCTCTCCCGTTGCGGAGCACAGGCTCCGGGCGCGCAGGC
>NW_006789458.1:2084180-2117888 GCF_000442215.2 Lipotes vexillifer | reverse complement strand
CATTGTTGTGGCCTCTCCCGTTGTGGAGCACAGGATCCGGACGCGCAGGCTCAGCGGCCATGGCTCACGGGCCCAGCCGCTCCGCAGCATGTGGGATCTTCCCGGACCGGGGCACAAACCGCGTCCCCTGCATCGGCAGGCGGACTCTCAACCACTGCGCCACCAGGGAAGCCCAGTATGTGACTTTTTTATTGCTGAGTGGTATTCACAATTTTTTTAATCCATTCTCCTACTGGTGGATATTCTTTCCAGGTTTTCACTAATGTGAATAAATTTTCTATAAATAGTTATATATAAATCTTTTTGTGGACATATGTTTTCATTTCTCTTGGAAATATATACCTAGGAGTGGAATTGGCTGATCATAGAATAGGTACATGTTTAACTCTATCAGAAACTGTCAAAACATTATCCAAAGTGGTTGTAACATTTTATATGCATATATTCCCAGTTAATCTATTTTTTTTAAGTGGTGTTTTGTGGGCATGTAATACCTAATTTTCATTTTAATCTTTATTTCACTGATACCTAATGATATTGAGCATCTTCTCATGTGCATATGGCCATTGTATGTCTTCTTTTGTGAAATATCTGTTAAACTTTTTGCTGATTTTTAAAAAATTGAATTGTTTGTCTTATTATTGAACAATTTGATGTGTTATTTTTCAAGTGCTACATGACAAATTACCATAAATTACTTATTGCTTAAACAACATCCATTTATTATCTCACAGTTTCTGTGGATCAGGAAGTTGAGAATGGCTTAACTGGGTCCTCTGCCCAGGACAAGATTGCAGTCAAGGTGATGACAAGGGCTAGTTTCTCATATGGAGCTTGGTGTCCTCTTCCAGGATCATTCTGGTTATTGGCAGAATTCAGTTCTTGAGAAGACCTTCAAGATGGCAGAGGAGTAAGAAGGGGAGATCAGCTTCCTCTCCACAAATACATCAAAAATACATCTACATGTGGAACAACACCTACAGAACACCTACTGAATGCTGGCAGAAGACCTCAGACTTCCCAAAAGGCAAGAAAATCCCCACATACCTGGGTAGGGCAAAAGAAAAAATAGAGACAAAAGAATAGGGACAGGACCTGCGCCTCTGGGAGGGAGCTGTGAAGGAGGAAAAGTTTCCACACACTAGGAAACCCCTTCAGTTGTGGGGACAGGAGCCACTGGTGGGGAAGCTTTGGAGCCACAAAGGAGAGCACAGCAACAGGGGTGCAGAGGGCAAAGCAGAGAGATTCCCGTACAGAGGATTGGTGCCAACCAGCACCCACCAGCCTGAGATGCTTGTCTGCTCACCTGCCGGGGTGGGTGGGGGCTGGGAGCTGAGGCTTGGGCTTCGGAGGTCGGATCCCAGGGAGAGGACTGGGGTTGGCTGCATGAAGACAGCCTGAAGGGGCTAGTACACCACAGCTAGCCGGGAGGGAGTCCAGGAAAGGGTCTGGACTTGCCGGAAAGGCAAGAGACCATTGTTTTGGGGTGCATGAGGAGAGGGGCTTCCTGCTCTGTGTGCACACAGAAGGCAGAGCACCATCTAAGCGAGCTCCAGAGACGGGCGCAAGCTGAGGCTATCATCTTGGACCCCAGAGGTGTGCATGGACCTCTACCGCTGCCGCTGCTGCCACCAAGAATCCGATGTGCAGGCGCAGGTCACTACCCACACTGCCCCTTCCCACCCTGAAGCCTGTGCAGCATTCCACTTCCAGGGTCCCGCGACCCAGGGCCAACTTCCCCAAGAGAACACAGACTGCCTCAGGCTGTTGCAATGTCACACCGGCCTCCGCTGCCACAGGCACACGCTGCATTCCAATTATGACTACAGTACCCCTCACTATCCCCAGCCTCAGTGACCAAGAGAGCCCTAAGCAGCCACTGCTTTAACTCCCTACTGTCTGGGTAAGGAACAGAGATGCCTGAGGGCAGCCTACATGCAGGGGCAGGGCCAAAACCAAAGCTGAACCCCAGGAGCTGTGTAAACAAAGAAGAGAAAGGGAAATTTCTCTGTGCAGCCTCAGGAGCAGCAGATTAAATCCTTGCAATTGGCTTGATAAACCCTGCAATTGTGGAATACCTGAATAAACAATGATTGTTCCCAAAATTGAGGCAGTGGGCTTTGGGAGCAACTTTAGACTTGGGATTTGGTTTCTGCATTTGATTTGTTTCTGGTTTTACGTTTATCTTAGTTTAGTTTTTAGTGCCTGTTTTCAATGGTGAATTTGTTTATTGGTTTGGTTGCTCTCTTCCTTTATTTTTGTTCCTGTTTTTGTGAGTGTGTGTCTATGTTTCTTTGTGGATTTTGTCTGTTTAGTTTTGCTTTAACCATTTTTCCTGGAGTTCTGCCTGTTCATTTGGGGGGGGGGGGGGTTCTTTGGGTTTTCATTTTCTTACTTTTCTTCCATGCAATATGGCTGGCAGGGACTTGGTGATCCAGCAGGTGCAGGACCTGAGCCTCTAATGTGGAAGAGACAAGTCCAGGACACTGGACAACCAGAGGACTCCCAGCCCCATGTAATATTAATTGGCAACAGCTCTCCCAGAGATCTCCGTCTCAAAACTAAGACCCAGCTACACCCAATGGCCAGCAAGCTCCAGTGCTGGATGCCCCATGCCAAACAACAAGCAAGACAGGAGCACAACCCCACCCATTAGCAGAGGGGCTAACTTCATACGAAGTTCACAGACACCCCAAAACAAACCACCAGATGTGGCCCTGCCCACAAGAGGGACAACATTCAGCCCCACCCACCAGAACACAGGCACCAGTCTCCCCCACCAGAAAGCCTACAAGAGCCACTGAAAAAACCTCACCCACTGGGGGCAGACACCAAAAATAAGAGGACTACGAACCTGCAGGCTGCGAAAAGCAGACCCCAAACACAGTAAGTTAAGCAAAAGGAGAAGACAGAGGAATATACATCAGATGAAGGAGCAAGATAAAAACCCACCAGACCAAACAACTGAAGAGAAAATAGGCACTCTACCTGAAAAAGTATTCAGAATAGTGATGGTAAAGATGATCCAAAATCTCAGAAATAGAATGGAGAAAATACAAGAAACGTTTAACAAGGACCTAGAAAAAGTAAAGAGCATAAAAACAATGATTAATGACACAGTAAATGAAATTAAAAATACTCTAGAAGAAGTCAATAGCAGAATAACTGAGGCATAAGAATAGATAAGTGACCTGGAAGATAGAATAAAGGAAATAACTGTCAAGAGCAGAATAATGAAAATAGAATGAAAAAAAATGAGGACAGTTTCAGAGACATCTGGAACAACATTAAATGCACCAACATTCAAATTATAGGGGTCCCAGAATAAGAAGAGAAAAAGAAAGGGTCTGAGAAAATATTTGAAGAGATTATAGTTGAAAACTTCCCTAACATGGGAAAGGAAATAGCTACTCAAGTCCAGGAAGCGCAGAGAGTCCAATACAGTATAAATCCAAGGAGAAACATGCCAAGACACATATTAATCAAACTATCAAAAGTTAATTACAAAGAAAAAATATTTAAAGCAGCAAGGGAAAAGCAACAGATAACATACAAGGGAATCCCAATAAGGTTAACAGCTGAGTTTTCAGCAGAAACTCTGCAAGCCAGAAGGGACTGGCAGGACATATTTAAAGTGATGAAAGGGAAAAACCTACAACCAAGATTACTCTACCCAGCAAGGATCTCATTCAGATTTGACACAGAAATAAAAATCTTCACAGACAAAGAAAGGTTAAGAGAATTCAGTACCACTAAACCAGCTTTACAACAAATGCTAAAGGAACTTCTCTAGGTGGGAAACACAAGAGAAGGAAAAGACCTACAAAAACAAACACAAAACATTATGAAGAAGGTAATAGGAACATACATATTGATAATTACCTTTAATGTAAATGGATTAAATTCTCCAACCAAAAGACACAGACTGGCTGAATGGATGCAAAACAAGACCTGTATATATGTTGTTTACAAGAGACCCACTTCAGACCTAGGGACACATACAGAGTGAAAGTGAGGGGATGGAAAAAGATATTCCATGCAAGTGGAAATCAAAAGAAAGCTGGAGTAGCAATTCTCATATCAGACAAAATAGACTTTAAAACAAAGACTATTACAAGAGACAAAGAAGGACACTACATAATGATCAAGGGATCAATCCAAGACGAAGATATAACAATTGTAAATATTTATGCACCCAACATAGGAGCACCTCAGTACATAAGGCAAATGTCTTGCCTATTGTAAATAGTGCTTCATTGAACATTGGGGGTATGTATCTTTCCAACTTATGGTTTTCTCCAGATATATGCCCAGGAGTGGGATTGCAGGATCACATGGTAGCTCTATTTTTAGCCACTGTTCTCCATAGTGGCTGTACCAATTTACATTCCCACCAAAAATGTAGGAGGGTTCCTTTCTCTCCACACCCTCTCCAGCATTTATTATTTGTAGATTTTTTAATGACAGCCATTCTGACCATTGTGAGGTGATACCTCATTGTAGTTTGATTTGCATTTCTCTAAAAATTAGCAGTATTGAGCACCTTTTCATGTGCCTTTCGGCCACCTGTATGTCTTCTATGGAGAAATGTCTATTTAGATATTCTCTCCATTTTTCAATTGTGTTCTTCATTTTTTTGATATAGAGCTATATGACTGGTTTGTATATTTTGGAGATTAATCTCTTGTCAGTCCCTTCAATGCAAATATTTTCTCCCATTCTGTAGGTTGGCTTTTTATTTTGTTTATGGTTTCCTTTGCTGTGCATAAGCTTCTAAGATTAATTAGGTCCCATTTGTTTATTTTTGTTTTCATTTCCATTATTCTAGGAGAAGGATCCAAAAAGATATTGTTGCGATGTTTTCCTGACAATGTTTTCCTCTAGGAGTATCCAGTCTTACATTTAGGTCTTTAACCCATTTTGAATTTTCTGTGTGTGTGCGTGTGGTGTTAGAGAATGTTTTCATTACATTCTTCTACATGTAGCAGTCCAGTTTTCCCAGCACCACTGACTGAAGTAACTGTCTTTTCTGCACTGTATATTCTTGCCTCCTTTGTCATAGATTAATTAACTATAGGTGTGTGGGTTTATTTCTGGGCTTTCTATCCTGTTCCATTGATCCATATTTCTGTTTTTGTGCCAGTACCATACTGTTTTGATAATTGTAGCTTTGTAGTATAGTCTGAAGTTAGGGAGTCTGATCCTACAGCTTCATTTTTCCTTCTCAGAATTGCTTTGGCTCTTCAGGGTCTTTCTTGTCTCCACAGAAATTTTTAAATTTTTGGTTCTAATTCTGTGAAAAATGCCATTGATAGTTTAATAGGGATTGCATTGAAGCTGTACATTGCCTTGAGTAGTATAGTCATTTTGACAATATTGATTCTTCTAATCCAAGAACATGGTATATCTTTCTGTCTGTTTGTATCATCTTTGATTTCTTTCAACAGCCTCATAGTTTTGAGAGTACAGGTCTTTTGCCTCCTTAAGTAGGTTTATTCCTAGGTATTTTATTCTTTTTGATGCAATTGTAAATGGGATTGTTTCCTTAATTTCTCTTTCTGAACTTTTTTGGTTAGTGTATAGAAATGCAACAGATTTCTGTGTATTAATTTTGTATCCTCCAACTTTACTGAATTGATTGATGAGCCCTAGTAGTTTTCTGGTATCATTTTTAGGATTTTCTATGCATAGTATAATGCCATCTGCAAACTGACAGTTTTACTTCTTTTTCAATTTGAGTCATTTTTATTTATTTTTCTTCTCTGGTGGCTGTGGTTAGGATTTCTTCCATACCTATGTTGAAGAAATGTGGTGAGAGTGGACATCCTTATCTTGCTCCTGATCTTAGAGGAAATGCTTTCAGCTTTTCACCATTGAGTATAATGTTAGCTGTGGGTTTGTCATATATGACCTTTATTATGTTGAGGCAGGTTACCTCTCTGACCACTTTCTGGAGAATTTTTACCTTAAATGGATGTTGAATTTTATCAAATGCTTTTTCTGCATCTATTGAGATGATATATGGTTTTTATTCTTCAATTTGTTGATGTGGTGTATCACACTAATTGATTTGGGGATACTGAAAAATTCTTGCATCCTTGGGATAGACCCTACTTGATCGTGGGGTATGATCCTTTTAATGTGTTGTTGGATTTAGTTGGCTAGTTTTTTGTCAAGGTTTTTTGGGTCTATATTCATCAATGATATTGGCTGGTAATATTCTTTTTGTGTGATATCTTTGTCTAGTTTTGGTATCACAGTGATGGCCTCATAGAATGAGTTGGGGAGTGCTCCTTCCTCTGCAATTTTTGGGAATAGTTTCAGAAGGATAGAAATTAACTCTTCTCTAAATTTTTGATAGAATTTGTCTGTGAAGCCATCTGGTCCTGAACTTTTGTTTGTTGGGAGTATTTTGATCAAAGATTCAATTTCAATATTCATAATTGGTATGTTCATATCTTCTATTTCTTCCTGATTCAGTCATGGAAAATCATACAATTTTAAGAATTTGTCCAGTTATTCTAAGTTGTCCATTTTATTGGCATATAGTTGCCTGTAGTAGTCTCTTACGGCCCTTTGTATTTCTGTGGTGACAGCTGTAACTTCTTTTTCGTTTCTAATTATATTGGTTTGAGTCTTCTCCCTTTTTTTTTTTGATGAGTTTGGCTAAAGGTTTATCAATTTTGTTTGTGCTTTCAAGAAGTTTTAGTTTCATTGGTCTTTTCTATTGTTTCCTCCTCTTTAATTTAATTTAATTTATTTTTTTATACAGCAGGTTCTTATTAGTTGTCCACTTTATACGTATTAGTGTATATATGTCAATCCGAACCACCCAAATCATCACACCATCACCCCACCACCACTTTCCCAACTTGGTGTCCATATGTTTGTTCTGTACATCCATGTCTTAATTTCTGCCCTGCAAACTGGTTCATCAGTACCATTTTTCGAGGTTCCACATACATGCGTTAATATACAATATTAGTTTTTCTCCTTCTGACTTACTTCACTCTGTATGACAGCCTCTAGATCCATCCACATAACTACAAATGACTCAATTTCGTTGCTTTTTATGGCTGAGAAATATTCCATTGTATATACATAACACATCTTCTTTATCCATTCATCTGTCAATGGGCATTTAGGTTGCTTCCATGTCCTGACTATTGTAAATAGTTCTGCAATGAACATTGGGGTGCATGTGTTTTTTTGAATTATGGTTTTCTTTGGGTACATGCCCAGTAGTGGGATTGCTGGGTCATATGGTAATTCTATTTTTAGTTTTTTAAGGAACATCCATACTGTTCTCCATAGTGGCTGTATCAAGTTACATTCCCACCAACAGAGCAAGAGGGTTCCCTTTTCTCCACACCCTCTCCAGGATTTGTTGTTTGTAGATTTTCTGATGATGCCCATTCCAAATGCTGTGAGGTGATACCTCACTGTAGTTTTGATTTGCATTTCTCTAATAATTAGTGATGTTGAGCAGCTTTTCATGTGCTTCTTGGCCATCTGTATGTCTTCCTTGAAGAAATGTCTATTTAGGTCTTCTGCCCATTTTAGGATTGGATTGTTTGCTTTTTTAATATTGGGCTCCATGTGCTGTTTTTATATTTTGGAGATTAATCCTTTTATGATTTGTTTGTGAATATTTTCTCCCATTCTGAGTGTTGTCTTTTCATCTTGTTTGTAGTTTCCTTTGTTGTGCAAAAGCTTTTAAGTTTCACTACATCCCATTTGTTTATTTGTGTTTGTATTTCCATTACTCTAGGAGGTAGATCAAAGAAGATCTTGCTGTGATTTATGTCAAAGAGTGCTCTTCCTATGTTTTCCTCTAAGAGTTTTATAGTGTCCAGTCTTACATTGAGGTCTCTAATCCACTTTGAGTTTATTTTTGTGTATGGTGTTAGTGAGTGCTCTAATTTCATTCTTTTACACGTAGTTGTCCAGTTTTCCCAGCACTACTTATTGAAGAGACTGTCTTTTCTCCATGGTATATCCTTGCCTCCTTTGTCATAGATTAGTTGACCATATGTGGGTGAGTTGATCTCTGGGCTTTCTATTGTGTTCCATTGATCTATATTTCTGTTTTTGTGCCAGTATCATATTGTCTTGATTACTGTAGCTTTGTAGTATAGTCTGAAGTCAGGGAGTCTGATTCCTCCAGCTCCGTTTTTTTCCCTCAAGACTTCTTTGGCTATTCTGGGTCTTTTGTGTCTCCATACAAATTTTAAGATTTTTTGTTCTAGTTCTGTAAAAAATGCCATTGGTAATTTGATAGGGATTGCATTGAATCTGTAGATTGCTTTGGGTAGTATAGTCATTTTCACAATATTGATTCTTCCAATCCAAGAACATAGTATATCTCTCCATCTATTTGTATCATCTTTAATTTCCTTCAGCAGTGTCTTACAGTTTCTGCATACAGGTCTTTTGTCTCCTTAGGTAGGTTTATTCCTAGGTATTTTATTCTTTTTTTTGCAATGGTAAATGGGAGTGTTTCCTTAATTTCTCTTTCAGATTTTTCATTGTTAGTGTATAGGAATGCAAGAGATTTCTGTGCATTAATTTTGTATCCTGCAACTTTACCAAATTCATTGATTAGCTGTAGTAGTTTTCTGGTGGCATCTTTAGGATTATCTATGTATAGTATCATGTCATCTGCAAACAGTGACAGTTTTAGATCTTCGTTTCCAATTTGTATCCCTTTTATTTCTTTCTCTTCTCGAATTGCTGTGTCTAGGTTCTCCAAAACTATGTTGAATAATAGTGGGGAGAGTGGACATCCTTGTCTTGTTCCTGATGTTAGTGGAAATGCTTTCAGTTTTTCACCATTGAGAATGATGTTTCCTGTGGGTTTGTTGAATATGGCCTTTATTATGTTGAGGTAGGTTCCCTCTACGCCCACTTTCTGGAGAGTTTTTATCATAAATGGGTGTTGAATTTTGTCAGAAGCTCTTTCTGCATCTATTGAAATGATTATATGGTTTTTCTTCTTCAATTTGTTAATATGGTGTATCAGATTGATTGATTTGCCTATATTGAAGAATCCTTGCATACCTGGGATAAATCCCACTTGCTCATGGTGTATGATCCTTTTAATGTGTTGTTGGATTCTGTTTGCTAGTGTTTTGCTGAGGATTTTTGCCTCTATATTCATCAGTGATATTGGTCAGTAATTTTCTTTTCTTTGTCTGGTTTTGGTGTCATAGTGATGGTGGCCACATAGAATAGGTTTGGGAGTGTTCCTTCCTCTGCAATTTTTTGGAAGAGTTTGAGAAGGATGGGTGTTAGCTCTTCTCTAAATATTTGATAGAATTCACCTGTGAAGCCATCTGGTCCTGGACTTTTGTTTGTTGGGAGATTTTTAATCAGTTTCAATTTCATTTCTTGTGATTCGTCTGTTCATATTTTCTATTTCTTCCTGGTTCAGTCTCAGAAGGTTATACCTTTCTAAGAATTTTCCATTTCTTCCAGGTTGTCCATTATATTGGCATACAGTTGCTTGTAGTTGTCTCTTAGGATAGTTTGTATCTCTGTGGTGTCTGTTGTAACTTCTCCTCCTTAATTTCTAATTTTATTGATCGGAGCCCTCTCCCTCTTTTTCTTGATGTATCTGGCTAATGTTTATCAATTTTGTTTATCTTCTCAAAGAACCGGCTTTTAGTTTTATTGATCTTTGCTATTGTCTTCTTTGTTTCTATTTCATTTATTTCTGCTCTGATCTTTAAGATTTCTTTCCTTCTAACTTTGGGTTTTGTTTGTTCTTCTTTCTCTAGTCCTTTTAGGTGTAATGTTAGGTTGTTCTTGAGGTAGGATTGTATTGATATAAACTTCTCTCTTAGAACTGCTTTTGCTGCATCCCATAGTTTTTGGATCATCGTGTTTTCATTGTCATTTGTCTCTAGGTATTTTTTTATTTCCTCTTTGATTTCTTCAGTGATCTCTTGTTTATTTAGTAACTCATTTTTTACTCTCCATGTGTTTGGGTTTTTTACGTATTTTTCCCCGGTAATTGATATTTAATCTAATAGCATTCTGGCCAGAAAAGATGCTTGATATGATTTCAATTTTCTTGAATTTACTGAGGCTTGATATGTGACCCCAGATGTGATCTATCCTGGAGAATGCTCTGTGTGCAGTTGAGAAGATAGTGTAATCTGCTTATCAATTAAGTCCATCTTGTTTAATGTATCATTTAAAGCTTGTGTTTCCTTATTTATTTTCATTTTGATGATCTGTCCATTGGTGAAAGTGGAGTGTTAAAGTCCCCTACTATGATTGTGTTACTGTTGATTTCCCCTTTTATGGCTGTTAGCATTTGCCTTATATATTGAGGTGCTCCTATGTTGGGTGCATATATATTTATAATTGTTATATCTTCTTCTTGGATTGATCCCTTGATCATTATGTAGTGTCCTTCTTTGTCTCTTGTAACATTCTTTATTTTAAAGTCTATTTTTTTCTCATGTGAGTATTGCTACTCCAGCTTTCTTTTGATTTACATTTGCATGGAATATCTTTTTCTGTCCCCTCACTTTCAGTCTGCATGTTTCACTAGGTCTGAAGTGGGTCTCTTGTAGACAGCATATATATGGGTCTTGTTTTTGTATCCATTCAGCAAGCCTGTGTCTTTTGGTTGGAGCCTTTAATCCATTCACATTAAGGTAATTATCAATATGTATGTTCCTATTACCATTTTCTTAATTGCTTTGGGTTTGTTTTTGTAGGTCCTTTTCTTCTCTTGTGTTTCCCACTTAGAGAAGTTCCTTTAGCATTTGTTGTAGAGCTGGTTTGGTGGTGCTGAATCCTCTTAGCTTTTTCTTGTCTGTAAAGCTTTTTATTTCTTCATGAAATGTGAATGAGATCCTTGCCAGATAGAGTAATCTTGGTTGTAAGTTCTTCCCTTTCATCACTTTAGGTATATCATGCCACTCCCTTCTCGCTTGTAGAGTTTCTGCTGAGAAATCAGCTGTTAACCTTATGGGAATTCCCTTGTATGTTACTTGTCGTTTTTCCCTTGCTGCTTTCAGTAATTTTTCTTTGTCTTTAATTTCTGTCAATTTGATTACTGTGTGTTTCAGCATGTTTCTCCTTGGGTTTATCCTGTATAGGACTCTCTGCATTTCCTGGGCTTTGGTGGCTCTTTCCTTTACCATGTTAGGGAAGTTTTCAACTATAATCTCTTCAAATATTTTCTCGGGTGTTTTCTCTCTCTCTTCTCCTTCTAGGACCCCTATAATGTGAATGTTGTGGCGTTTAATGTTGTCCCAGTTTTCTCTTAGGCTGTCTTCATTTCTTTTCATTCTTTTTTCTTTATTCTGTTCTGCAGCAGTGAATTCCACCATTCGTTCTTCCAGGTCATTTATCCTTTCTTCTGCCTCAGTTATTCTGCTATTGATTCCTTCTAGTGTAGTTTTAATTTCAATTATTGTATTGTTCATTTCTGTGTATTTGTTCTTTAATTCTTCTAGGTCCTTGTTAAACATTTCTTGCATCTTCTCGATCTTTGCCTCCATTCTTTTTCGTAGGTCCTGGGTCATCTTCACTGTCATTATTCTGAATTCTTTTTCTGGAAGGTTGCCTATCTCCACTTCATTTAGTTGTTTTTCTTGGGTTTTATCTTGTTCCTTCATCTGGTACATAGCCCTCTGCTTTTTCATCTTGTGTATCTTTCTGTGAATGTGGTTTTTGTTCCACAGGCTGCAGGATTGTAGTTCTTATTGCTTCTTCTGTCTGCTCTCTTGTGGATGAAGCTATCTAAGAGGCTTGTGCAAGTTTCTTGATGGGAGGGACTGGTGGTGGGTAGAGGTCTGTTGGATAGAACTCAGTAAAATTTTAATCAGCTTGTCTGCTGATGGATGGGGCTGGGTTCCCTCCCTGTTGTTTGTTTGGCCTGAGGCTACCCAACACTGGAGCCTACCTGGGCACTTTATTGGGGCTAATGGTGGACTCTGGGAAGGCTCATGCCAAGGAGTACTTCCTAGAACTTCTGCTGCCAGTGTCCTTGTCCTCACAGTGAGCCACAGCCACACTCCACCTCTGCAGGAGACCCTCCAACACTAGCAGGCAGGTCTGGTTCAGTCTCCTATGGGGTCACTGCTCCTTCCACTTGGTCCTGATGGACACACTACTTTGTGTGTGCCCTCCAAGAGTTGAGTCTCTGTTTCCCCCAGTCCTGTGGAAGTTCTGCAATGAAATCCCACTTGCCTTCAAAGTCTGATTCTCTGGGAAGTCCTCCTCCCGTTTTCAGACACCCAGGTTGGGCAGCCTGATGTGGGTCTCAGAACCTTCACTCCAGTGGGTGGACTTCTGTGGTATAATTGTTCTCCAGTTTGTGAGTCACCCAGCCAGCAGGTATGCGATTTGACTTTATTGTGATTGTGCCCCTCCTACCACCTCATTGTGGCTTCTCCTTTGTCTTTGGATGTGGGGTATCTTTTTTGGTGAGTTTCAGTGTCTTCCTGTTAATGATTGTTCAGCAGTTAGTTGTTATTCCAGTGCTTTCCCAAGAGGGAGTCTATTTGAAACCTTCGGTTGCACTTTCCCATCTTCTGTTTTCCTTGGCTTTACTCTCTGATGATATCTTCACTTCCAACTGGCGCAGATGAGGCAGCCTCATAGTCTGCGATGCAGCGCTGGACCAGGACAGGCATGAGCTGAATGTAAGCAGCCAGGAGGCAGTGATTGGAATAGATCAGCTTCCCAGCACAGCTGTGCAGACAGGCCTACTCCTCAGCATCCAGAACTCGGTGGTGCAAACTGGGCATGCAGAGCTGGAAGCAGAGTTCTGTCATCCAATTGTAGACCAACAGGAAGTCCCACAGGTTTCTCAGCTGCTGCTGCTGCTTCTGCTGCTCCATCACCTCTATTGTTTTCTTAGTCTCTGTTTTATTTATTTCTTCTCTAATCTTTATGATTTCTTTCTACTAAATTTGTGGGGTTCTTTTTGTTTCTCTAGTTACTTTAAGTGTAAGGTTAAATTTTGTTTTGTTTTCTTTTGTTTTTTGAGATATCCCTTGTTTCCGGAGATAAAATTGTATTGCTATAAGCTTCCCACTTGGAACTACTTTTGTTGCACTCCATAGGTCTTAGATCATCCTGTTTTCACTTTCATTTGTGTCTAGGTATTTTTTGATTTCCTCTTTTATTTCTTTTATTTATTTTTTATTCAACAAATTTCCATTTGTTGTTTAGTAGCATATTGTCTAACCTCCACATGTTTCTGGGGTTTTTGTAGTTCTTTTCTTCTTTTTTTTTTTTTTAGGATAAAAGATATGAGCATGTTTACAATTCAAGTTTACAGTTTACATGTTACAGATGAGCTTTCGTTTTTTTTTTAAATGGTGTGTTAGTGTCTGCTTTATAACAAAGTGAATCAGTTATACATATAAATATGTTCCCATATCTCTTTGCTCTTGTGTCTCCCTCCCTCCCACCCTCCCTATCCCACCCCTCTAGGTGGTCACAAAACACTGAGCTGATCTCCCTGTGCTATGCAATTGCTTCCCACTAGCTGTCTATTTTACGTTTGGTAGTGTATATCTGTCCATGCCACTCTCTCACATTGTCACAGCTTACACTTCCCCCTCCCCATATCCTTAAGTCCATTCTCTAGTAGGTCTGTGTCTTTATTCCTGTCTTACCCCTAGGTTCTTCATGACATTTTTTTTTCTTAGATTCCATATATATGTGTTACCATACGGTATTTGTCTTTCTCTTTCTGACTTACTTCACTCTGTATGACAGATTCTAGGTCCATCCACCTCACTACAAATAACTCAATTTCATTTCTTTTTATGGCTGAGTAATATTCCATTGTATATATGTGCCATATCTTCTTTACCCATTCATCCAATGATGGCCATTTAGGTTGTTTCCATCTCTTGGCTATTGTAATTAGAGCTGCAATGAACATTTTGGTACATGACCATTTTTGAACTATGGTTTTCTCAGGGTATATGCCCAGTAGTGGGATTGCTGGGTCATATGGTAGTTCCATTTGTAGTTTTTTAAGGAATCTCCATACTGTTGTCCATAGTGGCTGTATCAATTCACATTCCCACCAGCAGTGCAAGAGTGTTCCCTTTTCTCCACACCCTCTCCAGCACTTACTTTTTCTAGATTTTTTGATGATGGCCATTCTGACCAGTGTGAGATGATATCTCATTGTAGTTTTGATTTGCATTTCTCTAATGATTAATGATGTTGAGCATTCTTTCATGTATTTGTTGACAATTGGTATAACTTCTTAGAAGAAATGTCTATTTAAGTCTTCTGCCCATTTTTGGACTGGGTTGTTTGTTTTTTTGTTATTGAGCTGCATGAGCTGCTTGTAAATTTTGGAGATTAATCTTTTGTCAGTTGCTTCATTTGCAAATATTTTCTCACATTCTGAGGGTTGTCTTTTGGTCCTGTTTATGGTTTCCTTTGCTGTGCAAAAGCTTTGAAGTTTCATTAGGTCCCATTTGCTTATTTTTGTTTTTATTTCCATTTCTATATGAGGTGGGTCAAAAGAGATTTTGCTGTGATTTATGCCATAGTGTTCTGCCTATGTTTTCCTCTAAGAGTTTGATAGTTTATCACCTTACATTTAGGTCTTCAATCCATTTTGAGCTTAGTTTTGTGTATGGTGTTAGGGAGTATTCTAATCTCATACTTTTACATGTACCTGTCCAGTTTTCCCAGCACCACTTAATGAAGAGCTGTCCTTTCTCCACTGTACATTCCAGACTCCTTTATCAAAGATAAGGTGACCATATGTGTGTGGGTTTATCTCTGGGCTTTCAGTCCTGTTCCATTGATATATATTTCTGTTTTTGTGCCAGTACCATACTGTCTTGACTACTATAGCTTTGTAGTATAGTCTGAAGTCAGGGAGCCTGATTCCTCCAGCTCCGTTTTTTCATTCTCAATATTGCTTTGGCTATTCGGGGTCTTTTGTATTTCCATACAAATTGTGAATTTTTTTGTTCTAGTTCTGTGAAAAATGCCAGTGGCAGTTTGATAGGGATTGCATTGAATCTGTACATTGCTTTGGGTAGTAGAGTCATTTTCACAATGTTGATGCTTCCAATCCAAGAACATGGTATATCTCTCCATCTATTTGTATCATCTTTAATTTCTTTCATCAGTGTCTTATAATTTTCTGCATACAGGTTTTTTGTCACCTTAGGTAGCTTTATTCCTAGATATTTTATTCTTTTTTTTGCAATGGTAAATGGGAGTGTTTTCTTAATTTCACTTTCAGATTTTTCATCATTGCTGTATAGGAATACCAGAGATTTCTGTGCATTAATTTTGTATCCTGCAACTTTACCAAATTCATTGATTAGCTCTAGTAGTTTTCTGGTGGCATCTTTAGGATGATCTATGCATAGTATCATGTCATCTGCAAACAGTGACAGCTTTACTTCTTCTTTTCTGATTTGGATTCCTTTTCTTCTCTGATTGCTGTGGCTAAAACTTCCAAAACTATGTTGAATAAGAGTGGTGAGAGTGGGCAACCTTGTCTTGTTCCTGGTCTTAGTGGAAATGTTTTCAGTTTTTCACCATTGAAGATGATGCTGGCTGTGGGTGTGTCATATATGGCCTTTATTATGTTGAGGAAAGTTCCCTCTATGCCTACTTTCTGGAGGGTTTTTATCATAAATGGGTGTTGAATTTTGTCAAAAGTATTCTCTGTATCTATTGAGCTGACCATATGGTTTTTCTCCTTCAATTTGTTAATGTGGTGTATCACATTGATTGATTTGCGTACACTGAAGAATCCTTGCATTCCTGGAATAAACCCCACTTGATCATGGTGTATAATGCTTTTAATGTGCTATCTGAGTCTGTTTGCTAGTATTTTGTTGAGGATTTTTGCATCTATGTTCACCAGTGATATTGGCCTGTAGTTTTCTTTCTTTGTGACATCCTTGTCTGGTTTTGGTATCAAGGTGATGGTGGCCTCGTACAATGAGTTTTGGAGTGTTCCTCCCTCTGCTATATTTTCAAAGAGTTTGAGAAGAATAGGTGTTAGCTCTTCTCTAAATGCTTGATAGAATTCGTCTGTGAAGCCATCTGGTCCTGGGCTTTTGTTCATTGGAAGATTCTTAATCACAGTTTCAATTTCAGTGCTTGTGATTGGTCAGTTCATATTTTCTATTCCTTCCTGATTCAGTCTTGGCACGTTGTGCATTTCTAAGAATTTTTCCATTTCTTCCAGGTTGTCCATTTTATTGGCATAGAGTTGCTTGTAGTAATCTCTCATGATCTTTTTTATTTCTGCAGTGTCAGTTGTTACTTCTCCTTTTTCATTTCTAATTCTATTGATTTGAGTCTTCTCCCTTATTTTCTTGATGAGTCTGGCTAATGGTTTATCTATTTTGTTTATCTTCTCAAAGAACCAGATTATAGTTTTATTTATCTTTGCTATCATTTCCTTCATTTCTTTTTCATTTATTTCTGATCTGATTTTTATGATTTCTTTCCTTCTGCTAACTCTGGGGTTTTTTTTGTTCTTCTTTCTCTAATTGCTTGAGGTGCAAGGTTAGGTTGTTTATTCGAGATGTTTCCTGCTTCTTAAGGTGGGCTTGTATTGCTATAAACTTCCCTCTTAGAACTGCTTTTGCTGCATCCCATAGGTTTTGGGTCGTTGTATCTCCATTGTCATTTGTTTCTAGGTATTTTTTAATTTCCTCTTTGATTTCTTCAGTGATCACTTCGTTACTAAGTAGTGTATTGTTTAGCCTCCATGTGTTTGTATTTTTTACAGCTCTTTTCCTATAATTGATATCTAGTCTCATGGCGTTGTGGTCGGAAAAGATACTTGATACAATTTCAATTTTCTTAAATTTACCAAGGCTTGATTTGTGACCCAAGATATGATCTATCCTGGAGAATGTTCCATGAGCACTTGAGAAAAATGTGTATTCTGTTGTTTTTGGATGGAGTGTCCTATAAATATCAATTAAGTCCATCCTGTTTAATGTATCATTTAAAGCTTGTGTTTCCTTATTTATTTTCATTTTGGATGATCTGTCCATTGGTGAAAGTGGGGTGTTGAAGTCCCCTACTATGAATGTGTTACTGTCGATTTCCCCTTTTATGGCTGCTAGTTTTTGCCTTATGTATTGAGGTGCTCCTATGTTGGTGTGTTAGTTTCTGCTTTATAACAGAGTGAGTCAGTTATACATATATATATGTTCCCATATCTCTTCCCTCTTTGTCTCCCTCCCTCCCACCCTCCCTATCCCACCCCTCCAGACAGCCACAAAGAACCGAGCCGGTTTCCCTGTGCCATGCGGCTGCTTCCCACTGGCTATCTACCTTACGTTTGTTAGTATATATATGTCCATGTCTCTCTCTCGCCCTAACACACCTCACCCTTCCCCCTCCCCATATCCTCAAGTCTGTTCTCCAGTAGGTCTCTGTCTTTATTCCTGTTTTACCCCTAGGTTCTTCATAACATTTTTTTTTTCTTAAATTCCATATATATGTGTTAGCATACGGTATTTGTCCTTCTCTTTCTGACTTACTTCACTCTGTATGACAGACTCTAGATCTATCCACCTCATTACAAATAGCTCAATTTCGTTTCTTTTTATGGCTGAGTAATATTCCATTGTATATATGTGCCACATCTTCTTTATCCATTCATCCGACGACGGGCACTTAGGTTGTTTCCATCTCCGGGCTATTGTAAATAGAGCTGCAATGAACATTTTGGTACATGACTCTTTCTGAATTCTGGTTTCCTCAGGGTATATACCTAGTAGTGGGATTGCTGGGTCATATGGTAGTTCTATTTGTAGTTTTTTAAGGAACCTCCATACTGTTCTCCATAGTGGCTGAACCAATTCACATTCCCACCAGCAGTGCAAGAGTGTTCCCTTTTCTCCACACCCTCTCCAGCATTTATTGTTTCTAGATTTTTTGATGATGGCCATTCTGACTGGTGTGAGATGATATCTCATTGTAGTTTTGATTTGCATTTCTCTAATGATTAATGATGTTGAGCATTCTTTCATGTGTTTGTTGGCAGTCTGTATATCTTCTTTGGAGAAATGTCTATTTAGGTCTTCTGCCCATTTTTGGATTGGGTTGTTTATTTTTTTGTTATTGAGCTGCATGAGCTGCCTGTAAATTTTAGAGATTAATCCTTTGTCAGTTGATTCATTTGCAAATATTTTCTCCCATTCTGAGGGCTGTCTTTTGGTCTTGTTTATGGTTTCCTTTGCTGTGCAAAAGCTTTGAAGTTTCATTAGGTCCCATTTGTTTATTTTTGTTTTTATCTCCATTACTCTAGGAGATGGGTCAAGAAGGATCTTGCTGTGATTTATGTCATAGAGTGTTCTGCCTATGTTTTCCTCTAAGAGTTTGATAGTTTCTGGCCTTACATTTAGGTCTTTAATCCATTTTGAGCTTATTTTTGTGTATGGTGTTAGGGAGTGATCTAATCTCATACTTTTACATGTACCTGTCCAGTTTTCCCAGCACCACTTATTGAAGGGGCTGTCCTTTCTCCACTGTATATTCCTGCCACCTTTATCAAAGATAAGGTGACCATATGTGCATGGGTTTATCTCTGGGCTTTCTATCCTATTCCATTGATCTATCTTTCTGTTTTTGTGCCAGTACCATACTGTCTTGATTACTGTAGCTTTGTAGTATAGTCTGAAGTCAGGCAGCCTGATTCCTCCAGCTCCATTTTTTGTTCTCAAGATTGCTTTGGCTATTCGGGGTCTTTTGTGTTTCCATACAAATTGTGAAATTTTTTGTTCTAGTTCTGTGAAAAATGCCAGTGGTAGTTTGATAGGGATTGCATTGAATCTATAGATTGCTTTGGGGAGTAGAGTCATTTTCACAATGTTGATTCTTCCAATCCAAGAACATGGTATATCTCTCCATCTGTTTGTATCATCTTTAATTTCTTTCATCAGTGTCTTATAATTTTCTGCATACAGGTCTTTTGTCTCCTTAGGTAGGTTTATTCCTAGATATTTTATTCTTTTTGTTGCAATGGTAAATGGGAGTGTTTTCTTGATTTCACTTTCAGATTTTTCATCGTTAGTATATAGGAATGCCAGAGATTTCTGTGCATTAATTTTGTATCCTGCTACTTTACCAAATTCATTGATTAGCTCTAGTAGTTTTCTGGTAGCATCTTTAGGATTCTCTATGTATAGTATCATGTCATCTGCAAACAGTGACAGCTTTACTTCTTCTTTTCCGATTTGGATTCCTTTTATTTCCTTTTCTTCTCTGATTGCTGTGGCTAAAACTTCCAAAACTATGTTGAATAAGAGTGGTGAGAGTGGGCAACCTTGTCTTGTTCCTGACCTTAGTGGAAATGCTTTCAGTTTTTCGCCATTGAGGATGATGTTGGCTGTGGGCTTGTCATATACGGCCTTTATTATATTGAGGAAAGTTCCCTCTACACCTACTTTCTGCAGGGTTTTTATCATAAATGGGTGTTGAATTTTGTCAAAAGCTTTCTCTGCATCTATTGAGATGATCATATGGTTTTTCTCCTTCAATTTGTTAATATGGTTAATCACATTGATAGATTTGCGTATATTGAAGAATCCTTGCATTCCTGGAATAAACCCCACTTGATCATGGTGTATGATCCTTTTAATGTGCTGTTGGATTCTGTTTGCTAGTATTTTGTTGAGGATTTTTGCATCTATGTTCATCAGTGATATTGGCCTGTAGTTTTCTTTCTTTGTGACATCCTTGTCTGGTTTTGGTATCAAGGTGATGGTGGCCTCGTAGAATGAGTTTGGGAGTGTTCCTCCCTCTGCTATATTTTGGAAGAGTTTGAGAAGAATAGGTGTTAGCTCTTCTCTAAATGTTTGATAGAATTCGCCTGTGAAGCCATCTGGTCCTGGGCTTTTGTTTGTTGGAAGATTTTTAATCACAGTTTCAATTTCAGTGTTTGTGATTGGTCTGTTCATATTTTCTATTTCTTCCTGATTCAGTCTTGGCAGTTTGTGCATTTCTAAGAATTTGTCCATTTCTTCCAGATTGTCCATTTTATTGGCATAGAGTTGCTTGTAGTAATCCCTCATGATTTTTTTTATTTCTGCAGTGTCAGTTGTTACTTCTCCTTTTTCATTTCTGATTCTATTGATTTGAGTCTTCTCCCTTTTTTTCTTGATGAGTCTGGCTAATGGTTTATCTATTTTGTTTATCTTCTCAAAGAACCAGCTTTTAGTTTTATTGATCTTTGCTATTGTTTCCTTCATTTCTTTTTCATTTATTTCTGATCTGATTTTTATGATTTCTTTCCTTCTGCTAACTCTGGGGTTTTTTTGTTCTTCTTTCTCTAATTGCTTGAGGTGCAAGGTTAGGTTGTTTATTCGAGATGTTTCCTGCTTCTTAAGGTGGGCTTGTATTGCTATAAACTTCCCTCTTAGAACTGCTTTTGCTGCATCCCATAGGTTTTGGGTCGTTGTATCTCCATTGTCATTTGTTTCTAGGTATTTTTTAATTTCCTCTTTGATTTCTTCAGTGATCACTTCGTTATTAAGTAGTGTATTGTTTAGCCTCCATGTGTTTGTATTTTTTACAGATCTTTTCCTATAATTGATATCTAGTCTCATGGCGTTGTGGTCGGAAAAGATACTTGATACAATTTCAATTTTCTTAAATTTACCAAGGCTTGATTTGTGACCCAAGATATGATCTATCCTGGAGAATGTTCCATGAGCACTTGAGAAAAATGTGTATTCTGTTGTTTTTGGATGGAGTGTCCTATAAATATCAATTAAGTCCATCTTGTTTAATGTATCATTTAAAGCTTGTGTTTCCTTATTTATTTTCATTTTGGATGATCTGTCCATTGGTGGGTGAAAGTGGGGTGTTAAAATCCCCTACTATGAATGTGTTACTGTCGATTTCCCCTTTTATGGCTGTTGGCATATTTCTTTTGTATTGAGGTGCTCCTATGTTGGGTACATAAATATTTACAATTGTTATATCTTCTTGGATTGATCCCTTGATCATTATGTATTGTCCAATTTGTCTCTTCTAATATTCTTTATTTTAAAATCTATTTTGCCTGATATGAGAATTGCTACTCCAGCTTTCTTTTGGTTTCCATTTGCATGGAATATCTTTTCCTGTCCCCTTACTTTCAGTCTGTAGGTGTCTCTAGGTCTGAAGTGGGTCTCTTGTAGACAGCATATATATGGGTCTTGTTTTTGTATCCATTCAGCCAGTCTGTGGCTTTTGGTGGGAGCATTTAATCCATTTACATTTAAGGTTATTATCAATATGTATGTTCCTATTCCCATTTTCTTCATTGTTTTGGGTTTGTTATTGTAGGTCTTTTACTTATCTTGTGTTTCTTGCCTAGAGAAGAACCTTTAGCATTTGTTGTAAAGCTGGTTTGGTGGTGCTGAACTCTCTCAGCTTTTGCTTGTCTGTAAAGGTTTTAATTTCTCCATCAAATCTGAATGAGATCCTTGCTGGGTAGAGTAATCTTGGTTGTAGGTTTTTCTCCTTCATCACTTTAAATATGTCCTGCCAGTCCTTTCTGTCTTGCAGAGTTTCTGCTGAAAGATCAGCTGTTAACCTTATGGGGATTCTGTTGTGTGTTATTTGTTGTTTTTCCCTTGCTGCTTTTAATGTTTTCTTTGTATTTAATTTTTGACAGTTTGATTAATATGTGTCTTGGTGTGTTTCTCCTTGGATTTATCCTGTATGGGACTCTCTGTGCTTCCTGGACTTGATTAACTATTTCTTTTCCCATATTAGGAAAGTTTTCCACTATAATCTCTTCAAATATTTTCTCAATCCCTTTCTTTTTCTCTTCTTCTTCTGGAACCCCTATACTTTGAATGTTGGTGCATTTAATGTTGTCCCAGCAGTCTCTGAGACTGTCCTCAGTTCTTCTCATTCTTTTATCTTTATTCTTCTCTGCAGTAGTTATTTCCACTATTTTATCTTCCAGGTCACTTATCCATTCTTCTGCCTCAGTTATTCTGTTATTGATTCCTTCTAGAGTATTTTTAATTTCATTTATTGTTTTGTTCATCTTTGCTTGTTTCATCCTTATTTCTTCTAGGTCCTTGTTAAATGTTTCTTGCATTTTGTCTATTCTATTTCCAAGATTTTCGATCATATTTACTATCATTATTCTGAATTATTTTTCAGGTAGACTGCCTATTTCCTCTTCATTTCTTATGTCTGGAGGGTTTTTATCTTGCTTCTTCATCTGCTGTGTGTTTTCCTGTCTTCTCATTTTGCTTATCTTACTGTGTTTCGGGTCTCCTTTTTGCAGGCTGCAGGTTTGTACTTCCTGTTGTTTTTGGTGTCTTTCCCCAGTGGCTAAAGTTGGTTCAGTGGGTTGTGTAGGTTTCCAGGTGGAGGGGACTAGTGCCTGTGTTCTGGTGGATAAGGCTGGATGTTGTCTTTTTGGTGGGCAGTGCCACGTCTGGTGGTGTGTTTTGGGGTGTCTGTGGGCTTATTATAATTTTAGGCAGCCTCTCTGCTAATGGGTGGGGTTGTGTTCCTGTCCTGCTAGCTGTTTGGCATAGGATGTTCAGTACTGTAGCTTGCTGGTCATTGAGTGAAGCTGGGTGCTGGTGTTGAGATGGAGATCCCTGGGAGATTTTCGCCATTTGATATTATGTAGAGCTGGGAGGTCTCTTGTGGACCAGTGTCCTGAAGTTGGCTCTCCCACCTCAGAGGCACAGCACTGACTCCTGGCTGCAGCACCAAGAGCCTTTCATCCACACAGCTCAGAATGAAAGGGAGAAAAAGTAAAAAGAAAGAATGAAAGGGGCTGAAAGAAAATAAAATAAAGTTAGATAAAATAAAGTTATTAAAATAAAAAATAATTAAGAAAAAAAATTTTAAGTAAAAAACAACAACAGACGGATAGAATCCTAGGACAAATGGTGAAAGCAAAGCTATACAGACAAAATCTCACACAGAAGCATACACATACGCACTCACAAAAAGAGGAAGAGGGGAAAACATCATAAATATTGCTCTCAAAGTCCACCTTCTCAATTTGGGATGATTTACTGTCTATTCAGGTATTCCACAGATGCAGGGTACATCAAGTTGATTGTGGAGATTTAATCCACTTCTCCTGCGGCTGCTGGGAGAGATTCCCCTTTCTCTTCTTTGTTTGCACATCTCCCGGGGCTCAGCTTTGGATTTTGCCCTGCCTCTGCGTGTAGGTCGCTGGAGGGCGTCTGTTCTTGGCTCAGACAGGACGGGGTTAAAGGAGCAGCTGTTTTGGGAATCTCGCTCAGGCTGGTGGGGAGGGAGGGGCACGATGCGGGGCGAGCCTGCAGCAGCAGAGGTCAGCGGGACGTTGCAGCAGCCTGAGGCACGCCATGCATTCACCCGGGGAAGTTGTCCCTGGATCCCGGGACTCTGGCAGTTGCAGGGTCCCAGAAGAGAGGTGTGGATAGTGACCTGTGCTCGCACACAGGCTTCTTGGTGGTGGCAGCAGCAGCCTTAGTGTCTCATGCCTGTCTCTGGGGTCCACGCTGTTAGCCATGGCTCGCGCCCATTTCTGGAACTCCTTTAAGCAGCCCTCTTAATCCCCTCTCCTCACGCACCAGGAAAGAAAGAGGGAAGAAAAAGTATCTTGCCTCTTCAGCAGGTCCAGACTTTTCCCCGGACTCCCTCCCGGCTATCCATTGTGCAGTAACCCCTTCGGGCCGTGTTCACGCCACCAACCTAGCTTTTGTGATTTTGAGGATTGTTGTAGCAATGAAGTTAGACCAACTTATGCTATTGAGCAATGCTGCTAGTGTTGGAGGATCTCCTGCAGAGTTGGGGGGTGGCTGTGTCTCACCATGAGGACAAGGAAGTAGTCCTTGGAGTGAGCCCTCCCAGATCTGCCATTAGCCCCACCAAAGAGCCTCTGTAGTTGTTTTTTTTTTTCTTGTAGTTGATTTCTAATTTCATAGCATTGTGGTCTGAAAAGATTCTTGGTATGATTTCAATTTTCTTAAATTTTTGTAGGCTTCTTTGTGGTCTAGCATGTGATCTATTCTGGAGAATGTTCCATGTGCACTTGAAAAGAATGTGTATTCTGCTGCCTTCAGATGGAACTCTCTATAGATATCAATTAAATTCATCTGATCTAACATGCCATTTAGGCATGTATTTCCTTATTGATTTTCTGTCTGGATGATCTGTCTTTTGATGTAAATGGAGTGTTAATGCTCCCACTATTGTTGTTTTACTGTCAATTTCTCCTTTTACAGCTCTTAGCATTTTATAGCATATATAAATTAGGATGCATCTCTGTTGCGTGTATATATATTTACAATTGTTATACCTCTTCTTAATCATTATGTAGTGTCCTTCCTTATCTCTTATAACAGTCTTTCGTTTAAAGTCTACTTTGTCTCATATGGGTGTTGCTACCCTTGTTTTCTTTTGATTTCCATTTGCATTGAATACCCTTTTCCATCCCCTCGCATTCAGTATGTATGTGTTTCTAGATCTGAAGTAGGGCTCTTGTAGACAGCATATATACAGATCTTGTTTCTGTATCCATTCCACCGGTCTATGTCTTTTGGTTGGAGAATTAAATCCAGTTACATTTAAGGTATTATCAAAATGTGTGTTCTTATAGTCATTTTCTTAATTGTTTTGTATTTGTTTTTGTAGGTCTTTTTTCCTCCTCTCCTATTTTGTTCTCTTGTGATTTGATGACTGTCTTTAGTATTGTGTTTGGATTCCTTTTCCTTTTTTGTGTTTATCTATTATAGAATTTTCATTTGCATTTGCCATGAGGTTTTGATATAACAGTCTGTGTATATACATGATTGTTTTAAGTTGCTGATTTCTTAATTTCAAATGCATTCCAAATATCCTGTATTTTTACTCTCCTCCTCTCACAATTACTAGTTTTGATTTCATATTTGCATGTGGATGATATCCTACTTTACTGTATAATTCCCTTTACTGTTGAGCTTTCCCATTTCATAATTTTCTTGTTTCTAGTTGAGGTCATTTTTTTTTCCACTTAGAGAAGTTCCTTTGGCAGTTGTTGTAATGTTAGTTTGGTGGTGCTGAATTCTTCTATCTTTTGCCTTTAAAACTTTGATTTCTCCATCAAATCTGAACAAGAGCCTTGCTGGGTAGAGTATTCTTGGTTGTAGGTTTTTTCCCTTTCATCACTTTAAGTATATTGTGCCATTCTCTTCTGGCCTGCAGAAAAAGAAATTAGCTGATAGTCTTATGGGGATTTCCTTGTGTGTTATTTGTTCCTTTTCCCTCATTGCTTTTAATATTTTCTCTTTGTCTTTAATTTTTGTCAATTTGATCAATATTTGTCTCAGCATGTTCCTCCTTGGGTTAATTCTGTATGGGACTCTCTGTGCTTCCTGGACTTGGGTGACCCTTTCCATTTCCATGTTAGGGAAGTTTTCACCTATTATCTCTTCAAATATTTTCTCTCCCTTTCTCTCCCTCTTCTCCTTCTGGGACCCCTATATTGAGAATGTTGGTGTGTTTTACATTGTCCCAGAGGTCTCTTAAACTGTCCTCATTTCTTTACATTCTTTTTACTTTATCCTGTTTCATGGCAGCACTGATCCATTATTCTGCCTTGTTTATTCTTCTATTGATGCCTTCCTGGGTATTTTTTTCATTTCAGTTATTTTATTATTCAACTCTCTTTGGTTGTTCTTTATATTTTCTATCTCCTTGTTTTAAAATTCTTGTAACTTCTTGCTCTGTGCATCCATTCTTTTCCTGAGTTCTTGGATCATCTTTACAATAACTACTCGGAACACTTTCTCAAGTAGATTGCCTATCTCCACTTCACTTAGTTAATCTTGTAGGGTTTTATCTTGTTCCTTTGACTGGAACATATTCCTTTGATGTCTCATTTTGTTTAAATTTCTATTTGTATTTTTATGTATGTAGTAGCTTAGTTACATTTCTCAACCTTGGAGAAGTTGCCTTCAGTAGAGGATGTCTTATGTATCCCAGCAGTACACTCCACTCTCATCACCCAAGTGCCAGGGACCAACTGCTTCCAGGGTAGGTTCTGACCTGTGTTTGCAGACTCAGTTCTGCAGGCTGCAGGACTGTAGTTTCCTTCCTTCTGGTGTCTGCCCCCTGATGGATGAAACAGGTCTAGAGACTTGTCTAGTTTGGTTCATTATTTCCATTGATTTCCTGTTTTCAATTTCATTGATTTCAGTTCTGATTTATATTATTTCTTTTCTTCTACTTATTTTGTATTTAATTTTCTCTTTTTTTCTAGTTCCCTAAGGCAAAATCTTTGTTTGTTAATTTTAGTGGCTTCTTTTCTAATACAGGCATTCAATGCTATAACTCTCCCTCTAATCGTTGCTTTCACTGCATGGCACAAATTTTGATAAGCTGTGCTTAGATTTTCATTTAGTCACAATATTTTTTAAACTCTCTTGAGATTTATTTTTTTGACATGTGTTATTTAGAAGTGTGTTGTGTAATCCCTGGGTATTTTGGGATTTTCTTGCTGTTTTTCTGTTACTGATTTCTAATTTAACTTCATCATGGTCTGAGAAAGGATGTGATGTATACCCTTTTAATATGTTAAAGTATATTTTACAGTCCAGAATTTGGTCCCTCTTGGGGAATGTTCCATGTAAACTCAAGAATAATATGTATTCTGTTGTTGGATGAAGTGTACATGCCAATTATATCCACTCAATTAATGGTGTTGTTGAGGTCTATCATGTCCTTATTGATTTTCTATCTGCTTTATCTATCCATTTCTGATACAGGGGTATTAAAACTCCAGCTATAATGTTGACTCATCTATTTTTTCTTGATATATTCTCAAGCCCAGATATTTTTCCCTCAGTGGTGTCCAGTTGACTTAGGAAGCCTATCAAAAGCATTCTTCCTTTCTGTTGCTGTGTTTTTTATCTCTAGGATTTCTTTTTTAGTTTTTTCTTATCATTTCCTTCTCTCTACTTACACTGCTGACCCATTCTTTTTCTTTTTCCTTTTTTTGGGGTGTGGGACCGTGCAGCATGTAGGATTTTATTTCCCCAACCAGAGATCAAACCCATGCCCCCTGCAGTGGAAGCACAGAGTCTTAACCACTGGACTGCCAGGGAATTCCCACCCATCCATTCTTGTATGTGTTCTGTTTTATCCATTAGAGACTTTAGCATATTAATCATAGCTGTTTTAAATTCCTGGTCCAATAATTCCAACAGTCCTGCCATGTCTGGTTCAGATGCTTGATCTGTCTCTTCAAATTTTGTCTTTTGCATTTTATTATGTCTTATAATTTTTTTCTTAATAGCTGAACATGACACACCAAGTAAAATAAACTGCTGTAAATAGGCCTTTAGTAATGTGGTAATGAGCTGGGTAGGGAAGGGAAGAATTGTAGAGTCCTGTGATTAGGTATCAGACTTTTAGTGAGCTTGGAAGTGCCCCTGGACTGTGAACTTCACAAATATTTCTCAGTCTTTCCTCTTCCCCCTCGGGTGGGACAGTATAGGACTGGAATTGGGTATTTCCCTTCCCAGGTTCAGTAGGATCTGATAATATCCTAGGTTCTGGTTAACTAGTTTCCCCTGAGGACAGGACTTTTTAAGAAAAACAGTGTGCTCTGTGGTATCTCAAAATGTTTCCTTTTCTCTTCCCCCTGCTAGAAGCATGAGGGATTTTTCTCCTATGTTTACTACAGGAGCCTGGTCCAGTTCCTGGAGGTTAATTTTTCAATATTGTAGGGAACCTCTATGACAGGGTCATCCTGGAGTTTTTAACTCTTAGAGGACACACACTGAGCCTCCAGCAATTTGTAAATCACAGTTCAGGTTTTCCTATCCAGGCACTGGTTCTTATGGTAGTTTCTGCTTGTTAGTCTCTGCTCAGCAAACCATGATTTCCTGTATTTGCCTGTCCATCTCTCCAATCTTAGACACATTGTTTGCCCTGTGTCCTTCTTCTCTTAAGGATCTAAGAAGAGATGGTGATTTTTCAGTCTGTTTAGCTTTTTACCTGTTGTTAGGACAGTGTTCCCACTTCCAAGCTCCTTACATGTGGAACTTGAAACTCCTTCAAGTCTTTGACTAAATATTATTTTATTAGACAGGACTTTTCTGACCATCATATGTAAACAGTAACATGTCCTGCAATCCCCATTCACTTGCCTTCCCCTTTCTGCTTTATTTTTCTCCATGCCAGTAATTCCTTTGTGATGTATGATATACTTACTTAATCATTCATAAGTATGCTCAGTTATGGCAAGAGTTCTGCTTACCACTACATCCTCAGTGTCTAGAAGAGTACCCAACATATAATAGGGGCCCAAGAAATATTTCCTTAATAGATGAATGAATGAGTTAGAGTCCTGCTTTGATCTTTGCTATTATATTCTGCAACTCAGCCTCTTACTTATTCCCTTTAAGTGCTATGAAACTTTGAGAGGTAATGGTGTTATTTGAGAGAAACATTTCCCATATTGTTCTCATTGATTTTCTTTTCCTAGAAGCCAGTGGTTAGGATATGAGGCAGAGATATGACTGTGAATATGCTTTTGCCTCCCTGCCCCTTACCTCTATCTTTGATGCCCCTCTAATCTTGTCTTTTTTTTTTTTGGTAGGAGTTTATTAATTAATTAATTTATTTTTGCTGTGTTGAGTCTTCGTATCTGTGCGAGGGCTTTTTCTAGTTGTGGCAAGCGGGGCCACTCTTCATCACGGTGCGCGGGCCTCTCATTATGACGGCCTCTTTTGTTGCAGAGCACAGGCTCCAGACGTGCAGGCTCAGTAGTTGTGGTTCATGGGCCTAGTTGCTCCGTGGCATGTGGGATCTTCCCAGACCAGGGCTCGAACCCGTGTCCCTTGCATTAGCAGGCGGATTCTCAACCACTGCACCACCAGAGAAGCCCTAATCTAGTTTGTTACATTAGAGCTTTGCTTCCTTGGCAACTTTCAATCTTCCGCTTTTCTGTCTAAAGCCATGCAGGTCCCAGGAGAGTAGCACAAAACCTTCTCAACAGATGCTATGCCATTAATAGAATGATAACCACACACTTTTCTGGTATCTGTGCAAGTTCTATTGTAAAAATGAACCTAGAAGTAATGTGTAGCTGGTAATATGTGTCAGAAATTAAAATTGAATGAAATTATGCCTTTGTTCTACAAGGTACTATGGAGATAAAAATAAACATAACAAATCTCATGAAAATATGTACAATAAAAATACCCAATATATAAAAACTGCTGTTAGTTCCCTTTCTACTATCTCCACGCTGAAGTAGCAAGAACACTACCTTGGCAGTCAGAAGACATGGGCCCTATCTTTTGATCTCTGATAGATGTCATTGATCAGCTATGTGACCTTAGATATGCCTCTCTCAGTTGTTCAGGCTAAAATCGTTGACTTCATTTTTAACTCTTCTCTTTCTCTAATAACTTACATACAATCCATTAGCAAATCTTATGCATCTACCTTCAAATTATACCCAGGATTGAAACACCGGCTTCACTAGTATCACCCTGGATCAAGTTACTGTCTTCTCTTCTCTGGGCTTCTGTTTTGTCCTTTCCAAACTTAGACAACTCCTGAGATCACCTCCACCTCTAGTATTATCAAGTCTATGGATTTTGTGACTCGGAGGTTTTGGAAACTTTGGTGCATTATCCCCCAAAAAAGAATGTACGTCATTTTTTGCTACCAAAGTAAAAGTGAGCGTGTGGGCAGCTTTTATCCTAACAAACAAGGGAGGAATTTCCACTCATAATATATCCAGAGAATCCAGACCCAGGAACCAGGACGTGTGGAAATTGGTAAGGCCTGCTGGCCGGTTGCCACCTGAGCTATTTTTACTCACAACACTTCTGACACAAAATGTGTGGGGTTTTTTTTTTCACACCAACAACCAATTCTCCAATTCACTGGACACCAATTAGGTGTCCTATAATTCACCTCTCAGTTCTGACATGAGATACCTGGAGTTAGGGCAGACCCCATAGATTAAGGACTCAGTCTTACAAGACTGCCCCCACATAAGACAACAGTCTCAAGTATTCAGTTCCCAAGCCACCCACACTTCTCTCCAATTTGGCTACAAAGTTGGGAGTTCCACAGCCCTGCCCTTTCAGGTTCAATAATTTGCTAGAATGACTCACAGAACTCAGGAAAACACCTTACTTACTATTAGAGGTTTATTTTAAAGATATGACTCAAGAACAGCCAAATGGAAGAGACACTTAAAGCAAGGTAGGGTGGGGGAGGGAGGGACTAAGACTTGCCATGCCTTCCCTGGACATGCCACCCTCTCAGCACATGGATCCATTCACCAACCAGGAAGCACTCTGACATCTGTGGTTTAGCGTTATTTATGGAGGCTCCATTACAGAGGCATGATTGACTAAATCATTTGACACCAGCAATTAACTCAATCTCCAGCCTTTCTCTGCTTCCAGAAGATTGGGGGAATGGGACTGAAATTCCAACCCTCTAATACGGCTTGCTCTTTCTAATGGTGACAAGCCCCGAACATGAAGCTACCCAGATCCACAGCCCCAGTCACCTCATTAGCATACAAAAGATAGTATTATCACTCCAGAGGAGTTTTAGGAGCTGTGTGCCAGAAACCAGGGACAAAAAACATTTATTTTTTATTGTATCACATCACTAAACCCACAAATTCTCTTTGCCTCATAGAGAATTCCTGGCTAGGCTATTCAATTCAATCTGTTCTTTCAGACTTCATTGTCTCCTTGGGACAAACTGGAGCCAAATTAAAATTTTAAAAAATAATAATCATATTTATAGTCATCTTTTTCTAAAAAGCATGATTTTATTAATACAATAAGAAGCCAAATATTGTTGTAAAGATGAGCTTCACATAATCAGAGGCAGAAACACAAAATCTTACCCTGATATATAGGTCAGTCTTACACCTTCAAATAAAGCTGCAAATGTAAGCAGCTCTTTGCAGGAAACTGCTTTCAGCAGAAAGCCTCTTTATTCTTGTCACTTTAGCAAAGCTATATTGTAACTAAATTTTAAATCAGGAGCCCCCATGCTCTACTCATGTTCAGCCTAAGCACACCATTCAAATCTTTTGATCACAAATACCTTGCCTAACCTGTTGGTTCTTTCCATACGTCAAAGAAGTAGAAATGAAGAATAAGTAAATAACAGATGACAAGATCCCTTCCCTAGCTTCTCCTTCAGTAATCTCGTGAACAAACTATGTGGACAAGATAGCATCTAAAAAAAAAATCACAAAAAGTTGACAAGCTTGCACACAGTGGGAGATGGTGACTAGTATGAACACTTATCTCAATGATTATGTGAGCTTACTTTCCCTTTTCCCTTTAAAAACTTTCATGGCCAAGCAGAATCTTCAGAGTTGGTTTGGGGGGACATGAGTCCAACTTCTCCCCAGATTGCCAGCTTTTCTGATTAAAGCAACTTTCCTTTCTACCAACACTTGCCTCTCAAGTATTAATTTTTGAGTGGCAAGCAGCTGGACCTGAGTTCAGTAACACAAATGGGCTCAGACTGATGTGTTTATTTTGGAAGTTAGCTGGCTTTATTAGTTAAAGATCCTTTGGTTGTGTATCAATCAGAATAATTTAATTTATGCTACCCTAGCAAACTACCTCAAAATCATAGTGGCTTGTAACAACAAAGTTTTATTTCTTGTTCACTTTACACATCCTTCTTGAATCAGCTAGGATACCTCATACCAGGACCCAGACTGACCATTTCAATAGCTGTCAGTCTCCATTGTGGAGGGAAAGAGCTCCGAATGCCTTGAGCTTTGTCCTGGAATAAAATGCTCTGTGCTGGAAGTGACACCTGTAACCACAGCACACAACACATTGTCCAGAACTAGTCATGTGGTCCTCCTCAACCAGAAAGGCAGGAGTGAGGTAGTACAATCCTTTCGTGTGTCCAGCGCTGGAAGATTTGATGAACAGCATTATCAAGTACATACATGTTTCAAGGGACAGAAGCACAGTGTAAACTACTTAAGCAGAAAGAAAAATCAGTTTTCAAAGGATCTCAGAAACCACTAGAACCAGAGAAGAAAACAAAACTCTCTCTTCAACTCTCTCTTGCCTCTTTTTTGCGCATATCCATTCTTCTTTTCCTCTTCATACTCTGGTTTCTTCTAATTCTCAGGGACATACAAGCAAGGTGGCCAGCATCAGATCACTAGCTTTATATCTTATCATTTGGATACTCTATTAAAACTGGCTTCTTATTTCCATTCCAGGTGAAAGACCCTGATTGTTCATGCCTGTGTCAAATGCTCACAAATGGTCTAAATAATTCTTGTGTGTATCAGGGTCAAAAGCAAGAAGATTCTTCTGTGGGTCAGGGTCAAAAGCAGCTTCCATGTGAATGTGAGCAGTAACAGTTGTTAGAGGAAGAGGTTGTTTGGCAGACAATACATAAATAAATAAGTTTTGTTTCCTACAAGATTCTTTGTTCATAAGACAGTGCAAAAAAATGCCCTTGAGTTTTCCCTGTTGGCCTAAGGCATGAATGTAAAGGGGGGAGTGTTATTTAAAAATCGATATTTGAATAGCTAGTTTTTGTTCAATTCTTCATAATATCTGAAGTTGAAGATTTCTATGTTTACTACAAAGAGGCTTGAGTGAGACCTGCCCTAATATTTAGCACCTGCGTGTTTGTGTATATAAATTCTATAAGGGCAAGAACCACATCTGTATCCTCAGATCTTCACATATTTTTTTTAAAAAGATACAATAGAACTTTAAGGAAAGAAGAATCTGGAGCAGAAAAATCACATCATTTTGAGTAAAGCTCAGCAGAGTGAAACAATAATTTAAAATTTGATTTACCAATAATAGGACCTGAAAAATGCATATAGAAAAATGTGAACAAAATTACAAAGCAAAGCTATAGTAATTAAAACAGTATGGTATTGGCATAAAAACACACACATAGGTCAATGAAACAGAATAGAAAGTCCAGAAATAAACCCACACATATATGGTCAATTAATTTACAACAAAGGTGCCAAGCACATACAATGAGAAAAGGATAGCCTCTTCAATAAATAGTGTTAAGGAAACTGAACAGCCACAAGCAAAAGAATGAAACTGGAGCACTATCTCACACCATACACAAAAAGTAATTCAAAATGAAATAAAGTCTTGAACATAAGACCTGAAACCATAAAATTCTTAGAGGAAAACATAGGTGACAATCTCCTTGACACTGGTCTTGGTCCTGATTTTTTAAATTAGACATCAAAAGCAAAGGCAACAAAAATGAAAATAACCAAACAGGACTGCATCAAACTAAAATGCTTCTGCACAGCAAAGGGACCCATCAACAAAATAAAACAACAACCTACTGATCAGAAGAAAATATTTCTATATAAATATATGTATGTATGTATGTATATATATATATATAATATATATATATATATTTAAAATAAGGTGTTAATATCCAAAATATATTTTAAAACCTACACAGTTCAGTAGCAAAATCCCAACAATCTGATTAAAAATTAATAGAGGGGGCTTCCCTGGTGGCGCAGTGGTTGAGAGCCCGCCTGCTGACGCAGGGGACACAGGTTCGTGCCCCGGCCTGGGAAGATCCCTCATGATGCACAGCGGCTAGGCCTGTGAGCCATGGCCACTGAGCCTGTGCGTCCGGAGCCTGTGCTCCGCAACAGGAGAGGGCACAACAGTGAGAGGCCCGATGTACTGCAAAAAAAAAAAAAAAAAAAAA
>NW_006789458.1:2077761-2078142 GCF_000442215.2 Lipotes vexillifer | reverse complement strand
AGGACCCATCAACAAAATAAAACAACAACCTCCCTATCAGAAGAAAATATTTTTATATAAATATATGTATGTATGTATGTATATATATATATATAATATATATATATATATTTAAAATAAGGTGTTAATATCCAAAATATATTTTAAAACCTACACAGTTCAGTAGCAAAATCCCAACAATCTGATTAAAAATTAATAGAGGGGGCTTCCCTGGTGGCGCAGTGGTTGAGAGCCCGCCTGCTGACGCAGGGGACACAGGTTCGTGCCCCGGCCTGGGAAGATCCCTCATGATGCACAGCGGCTAGGCCTGTGAGCCATGGCCACTGAGCCTGTGCGTCCGGAGCCTGTGCTCCGCAACAGGAGAGGGCACAACAGTGAGAG
>NW_006789458.1:2065652-2077751 GCF_000442215.2 Lipotes vexillifer | reverse complement strand
ATGTACAAAAAAAAAAAAAAAAAAAAAAAAAAAAAAATTAATAGAGGATCTGAATAGATATTTTTCTGAAGAAGACATACACATAGCCCAAAGGTACATGAAAGGTACTCAACACTACTAATCATCAGGAAAATGCAAATCAAAACCACAATGGGATATCACCTCAGACCTGTTAGAATGGCTATTATTAAAAAGACAAGAAATAACATGTGTTGGCAAGGATGTGGAGAAAAGGAGCCCTACAACACTGTTGGTGGGAATGTAAATTGGTACTGCTACTATGGAGGAGTCTCAAAAAACTAAAAATAGAACTACCATATGATCCAGCAATTCCAATTCTGGGTATATATCCAAAGGAAATGAAAACTCTAATTTCAAAAAATATCTTCACCACCCCATGTTAATTGCAACATTATTTACAATAGCCAAGACATGGGAGCGATGGAAGTATCCATTGATGGATAACTAAACAAGATGTAGTACATGTGTACAATGATTATTCAGCCATAAAAAGAAAAAAATCTTTCTATTTGTGATAACATGGATGGACCTTGAGGGCACTATGCTAAGTGAAATAAGTCAGAGAAAGATAAATACTATATGATCTCACTTATATGCAAAATCTAAAACAAACAGAAACTGAACTCACAGATGCAGAGAACAGATTGGTGGTTGCCAGAGGCAAGGGAGTAGGGGATGGAGGATGAATTGGGTGAAGGAGGTCAAAAGATACAAACTTCCAGGTAGAAAATAAATAAGTCATGGGGATGTAACATACAACATGGGGACTATGGTTAGAAATACTGTATTGCTTATTTGAAAGTTGGTAAGAGAGTAGATCTTAAAATCCTTATCACAGGAAAAAAATTTTGTAGCCACATATAGATGCTAAATAGATTTATTGTGGTGACCATTTTGCAATATATAAAAATATCAAATCATTATGCTGTACACCTGAAACTAATATACTATTATATGTCAATTATATCTCAATTTAAAAATATTGTTATGAACTGAAAAAAAATACAAAAAATTATGAAAATCCACCATCACATCGAATATTTTTAACCCATTACTTTCATTAATTGATAAAACAAGCAGACCAAAAATCAATAAAAATATGAGAATATTTAAATGACAGATTAAGAAACTGGATTTAACATACATAGATAGATATTGCACTGCAAAATTGCTGAATATACATTCTTTTTAAACACACAGAGAATATTTATAAAAGTTATTCATATATTAGAGCTTAAATTTAATGTCTCAACAAATTTCAAAGAACTGAAATAAATCCCTCCAACATCTCATTACAAGGGAATCAAATCAGAAATAAATTACAGATGTAAAAGCCCCACATTTTCACAACTAAAACGTACACTTATAGTACACTGGCAAAAGAAAAAAAATCATAACGCAAATAAGGTTACATTTAAAAGTAAACAATAATGAAGGTACTGTTATCAATTTCTGAAGGATGTAGGTAAAGCAGTATGAAAAAAAGAAATACATGGCCTTAGATTCTTATGATATGAAGGGAGAAGGGATAAAAGTAATGAGATAATCATTCAACTCAAGGAGTTAGGGAAAAAATAGAAAAATCAAAGTTAAACATACATAAGAAAATAATAAAGATAAATGCAGAAAGTAATAAAATTGAAAATCAAATCAAATTCAATGAACATGACAAAGTTAAAAGTTGTTTCTTTAAAAACAACCCAAGGTAACTCTAATCAAAAATGAGGGAGAACCCACAAATAAATAGTATTTGGAGTGAAAGGTGGTACATAATTATAGATGTTGCAAATATTAAAAAGATGGAAGAGAATATTATGAACAATTGTATGCCAGTATATTTAAATGAAATGGAGAAAGCTTAGAAAACTACAAAACTGGCACAAAAGAAATAAAGACTTTACAATTTCTGTAATATTTAAATAAATTGAATTAGTAGTCAAAAATCTGCCCACAAAGAAACATCCACCACTATATGAATTTGCCAGTGAGGTCTACAACTAAAAAGATGATAATTCCAATCTTGCACAAACTTTTCCGGAAAATAGCAAAACAAGAAAACATTCCCCAACTCATTTAATGAGTCTGGACTAATCTCAATACCAAAACCAAATGTGAACAAATATGAGAAAGAGAAATTACAGGCCAATATTATTATGAAGACAGATGAAAAAAATCATCATAATAAATGAGCACACCAAATCCAGCAATGTATAAAATGCATTATATAATGTAATGACATTTAATTTATCATAGGAATGTAAGGTTTATTTATTAACATAATAAGTAAACCTAAATCACCACATTATTTAGCTAAAGGAAAATAAAGGAATCTCAATAAATGCAGAAAGCTTGGTAGAGAATTTCACATCCACTCATGCTTTCAGAAACTATGAAGAAGTGGGAAATTTCTTAATGAGATAAAAGGTACATAAAAAACATACAGAAGGTATCACATTTAATGATAAAGCATTGATAGCATTCTCATTGGAACTACACTGGAGGTTCTAGTCAGTCAGTGCAGTTGGGGAAGAAGAAAAATAAGACATAAAATTCAGAAATGATATGCTTATGAACAAATCACCCCAAATAATCTGTAAACAAATTATTAGAATTAATTTAAAATTTGGCAAATTTATTGATACACGATCTATATACAAAGATACATTGTATCTCTATATGCTAGTAATAAATAGAAAATGAATAGAAGATATTAATTACAGTAGCAATAAAAGGTATGAAGTAGCCATGGATAAGTCTAATAAAACGTGTGCCTCACATAAAGACAAAATTGTAACACTTTATTAGATGTCTAAAGTAAATAAATATGTCATAGTTTTATATAGGAAGCCAATATTTTAAAGATGGCTCCTCAAATGGGTGTATAAATTCAATGCAATGTCACTCAATCAAAACACCAAAAAGTGTTTCACTGTAGTTCTTTTTGTCCTGAGAATATATCATCAGTGAGCATACAGTCAGAATAGAGTTATTTGGATTACTACTACTATTACTACTTTTCTTCTGAGTATTAAAAATTGATACAGTAAGGTTCATTTGTTTCTGTTGACATGAAATCGTAGTTTTTTATTATTTTTATTTCTTATTGAAATATGTTAAATTTCTTGAATATATAACATACTAACATGGTTTGAAATAAAAAAGTACATTAAAAGATGTATACTAAGAGTTTTCTTTCTTTCACCTGCAGCACTTCCTACTCACCCTCTGGATAACTAATTTCACTGCTGGTTTATCTTTGTGTTTCCTTTTGCCATGTTATGCAAATATGAACTAAAAAGAAACAAATCTCTAATACAGAGGACTGAGGAAAGAAATTGTGATAGACTCATACAATGGAACATTACAAGTAGTGCAAATGAAGAGAGGGCAAGACACATGAGCATGGATGATTCCCAGAAACATAATAAGGAAGGAATAAGCAAGTTTCAGTGAAACTAAGCAAAATTTGTTTAAGGATACACAGACAGGTAAAACAACCATAGAGTCAAGCACTAGGATGACAATGGCAGAAGTTGGGGTAATTATCGTCTTGGGGTTGGAGAAGAAATGCAGTCTGCTGGGGAATAGAAGTGGTCAAAGTTCTGTCTGGTAATGTGGATAATGGTTATACAGGTGATTGCTTTATTTTTATTCTTTAAATACAGATATACATTGTATACAGTCTTCTCTGTATATGACAAGTTAAAAAAGCTAAAGTTTTGCAAGTTAAAAAAGAATTATAACCTAAATATAACATTATGACTCAAAAAGTAGATTTTGTTTTCTTACTAAAAATTAAGTTTCAACGGTTAGTGTTTTTATAGTCTTTTCCACTATGATCATCTCTGCAAATTATATTTATTGACTATTAACTCCTGGTTCAGTGTGAAACTTACCTATATTAAGTTGACAAGAAGGAAAATAAAAAGTGTATTTATGTCTCCTTGCTGTCCACAGGGAAGATAATGAGGCGTGGGTTCTCTTCAGTTGTGGGATAAAGGGAATAATCAGAGTATTGGGTGAGGTTGCAAATTTTTCACCATGACATTTAGGACCTGGTTAGCCTCATTATTTCCACCAATATACCCAAGAAGGGGTGGTAAGATAAGAGAAGGAAAAAAATCTCCTTTGTAATTTCAATTTATGGGCTAACATTCATTTTCATGGAAATAAACCTAGAGATATTCCATACAATGTAAGCGAGCCATCTATCATTGTTATAGCACTGGGATGTGGTTTTCAATCTCAGTACCTTATATCATCTATGAGTCATATTCCAGAAAATTTCCCTGCTGGCCCTGAGTCAGCTTGAGTACGTAAATGATTTGATTAGCAGGAGGAGGAATCCTAAACTCAGAGCAGTATGACTTAAATGGTAATGCAATCACCTGGAGTAGGTGACCCTAGGACTTTTGGGGATCTATTGCTCATGACATAAGTACCAATGGGATCAGGCACAGGAGCCCAGCCCATTATCAAATGATGATCAGTGCCTGGAGATGTAGCCTCCACTGACTCAGCCTCCACTGATCACATTGGTATGGGATTGGGGGCAGCTTTTACTGCAGAGTCCCTCTGGCTTCCCCACTGAGCTTCCCTGTGGAGCTTAATGCAGCCTTTGCCTCTGTACTCATAGTAGCCTCCTTTAATGCTGAGAGAGGGTATATGACAGGACGAAGCACTTCGTAAACGCATGTTAGGTATAGGATTGGAGGTAATGACCTCTTATTAAAAATTCCTCAAACTTTATTCTCCTATGCACCCCTCTACTCTTTCAAATTTTCAAAGTAATTTTATACCAGTTAATTTCTACTTTGACATTTACAACAACGTTGGTCTCAGTAGGTTCTCATGTAAATGGAAGAGAAGGACTAGGGTATACTGAAAACAGGAGACTTGTATTTGGAGTCCGTGGAGCAAAAAGAGAAAAACTTAAGCATATGGTTGATTATGGCTCTCAAAATGGACTTTACTAACTTTTTGCAAAAACTTGTACCTAATAGTTTCAGTTTGGGGTTCTAGACATCTAAAAGCTAAAATTTTGCAAGGATGTCTCCTTCCTTTCCACCTCCCTCCCTCCTCTCTTTACATGATAAGCACGACCAGAGCTGCTACAGAAGTAGATTTGTCCCCTTTCCTCAAAGTAAAGATCTTTTGGCAAAGAGAAAATCAGATCATACTACTGCAGAGTCCTCCTTGAACCCTAACACCAGCCAATTCTGGCATCATTTTTTATCCATGGGGTCAGTGTGCCCTTGGTTCTTCTGGAATGCAGCACTGTGTCACATTGATACACCTGTTCTTTCACTCATTAACTAGCCCTCCTTAAGCAGATTACTTGGTTCTCTGAACCTCATTTCCACATCTGCAAAATAAAGAAAATAATAGCTAACTGGGAAGATTCTCATGAGTATTAAATAAGATGATGGAGGTGAGAATTTTTCTCATGATAGATCTTTAACAAATAGCTACTTTTAGTAGCTATTATTGTCTCCACCTAATCTTTGGTGTAACTGTGTCATGGAAACACCCTCTTTAAAGTAGGTGGAGAAAGTTGAAGGGTAATGGAGGGTCAGAAGTTGATGAACAAGCACAGTGTTTGGAGTTTGGAGTATGTGGGTCTCAGAATTTTCATCTACAATAAGCTTGGAGAGGGAATGGGCTAGATTTTCAAAGCTTTTCTCTAAGGTCAAGAGAGGTCAAACTGCTTCTTCTCAATTTTTTTTTTTCAGCCCTAACCCAGGCAATGGGCTGGCCTTTACTGGTATAAGTAGGGATCTTTCTGACCCCTCCATTCTACCAGAGAATATTCATACACTCACAGAAAGGGAGAAGTAATATGTGGTAGAGTCAGGATCTGAACTCAGAGCTAAGTCAGATACTCTTTACTTTCCACCATGGTTGTCAGTATTAAGGAAAGTGGCAGGTGGGAGGTGGTTACTTTCTGTCTTTTCAGTCATAAGGATAATGAAAGAGCCAAGGAACAGAACACAAGACACCCATCACTAGTTCGTGAACATTCTAGAGTTGGCAATGAATATATGTATGTACATATACATGCATGTGCATGCACATATGTGTGTGTGAAATGAATATGCGTGTTTTGTATGCATCTATATATCCCTTGCAAGGGATATATGTCTATATATCTATATCTATCTATCTATCTCTATACATATAGAGATAGATATGTAAGGGATATATAGATGCATACAAAACACACATATTCATTTCACACATACACATATGGGCAGCACCACATAAAGGCCACTACTTTTGTAAATTCCATTCATATTGATATTGATTTCAAGTTTACATTTCCTTGCTCCTCAAAGCAAATTCTCTTACTAAAGACATGATAGTTATGTTTTAGGGAGTAAGGAAATACTCTAGAAGAATTTTTAAACTTATATGTATTTTCATTCATGATAAGGAATTATAATCAATTAAAGAAAATGTGGAAACAGCAAAAGAAAAATGAATCACTTTGAATTTCAGTGCTCTAACACAATGACCATTAGTATTTTGATCTCATTCATTCTAGTCTCCTTCCTTAAGAAATTTTCTCTTCAATAGTTTTTACGTTAAATCAATAAAATATCACAATAATCTAACTGACAGTATTAACCATTACTTCCTCTCCCAGTAGATTTTAAAGTCATTTAAGGCAGGAACCATGTGTTATTCAACTTTTTATTTCTGATTTTTCTCTTTTCCCCAAGGCCTACCATTACTGCCTTGTACCCAGCAAGTATGCAGTGAGTCTTGCTGAATCATATTTTGCATGAAAATTGTAGGAGACTTAAGAAGCCCTGGGAATAAAGATTCAAGTGTCAAATGAAAGATGGGTTTTAAGTTGAAGACATAGTAATAAAGCATTTACACTATTCCCAGGAGACCAGCCTGGTTCCAAATATGCACTCAACATTGGGATTTCCATTTTCTCTCAGGTAAGAGTATTCCAATTTATTGGATCCACTCACAACTTGAGCAGATTCCTGTCATTCAAATCAATTCAAATCAAATTGGCTTACAGCAATGCCCTTATGCAAGAGGAACATGCAAAGTAGATTTTTATTAACAAATGTACCTGCTCAGTCTCCAACAGAAGTGGCAGAACTGCTGTTCACATGATAAAGAGGATTAAATAAATGAAGAACTGCAGTTAATCTCTGAGTTTGCCCTGATTGTTCTGGAGTGCTCTTTTCAAAAATAAAACTTGAAGGTCTTGACTTCACTGGAGTTTTTCACTGCAACTTATTTAATCTTCAAAAGGAGTTCCAAATGTGGATGAAGTGTGTGTGTATGTGTCTGTGTGTCTGTGTGTCTCTGTGTCTGTGTGTGACTGTGTGTGTATATGACAGACTTTTCTACTTTGGTCTAAAACTTTTGAACTTTAAAATATTATAAGAATCATAATGCAAAGTAACATGAAATTTTAATAGAATCTTGGTATCTTGAGTTCAGTTATCTAACTGATTCCTCCTTCCAGTCTTTAAATCTGCATAGCAGTGGTCTCTCAGCCTGTGCTTGAAGGTTTTCAGTCTTGGGGGATTTACTACGTCCTCCCGCAAAAAATCCATCTTTGAATGTGGAAATTTCTGAAGACCTTCTCCCTGTACCTACTACTCACTGATATTACTTCTAAGAGAGAAAGCTAATGAGTTATGATTGCCCATTAAAGTTCACTTGAAGTGGGACCTGTTTCCTACATCTCCAGCACCACCTATATGCCCAGGCTAGCCCAGGAGACTTAGATACTGGAGCTTAGCAGAGGGAGTAGCAGATACACATTTTGAAATTGTCAGAGGTAAAGAAAACAGATTTTGCATGGAAGGATGGCAGAAGTATTTTAAAAACCCTATAAAACTGTGACGATAGAAGAGAACTGGGTGGGGTGAACTGGGGTGTGTGTACGCAGGATGTGGGGAAGGGAATTACAGGACAGAGAGGAAGTAAATTCCAAGCCAAAGGGGCTCTGGAAACCAAGGAGGGGCCACAGAACATGAACAGGAAAAAGAGTTTGAAGTCAAATTTGAATGCCCTAGATTTTTTACTGGATCCTCAACCTTATTACCCTACTTATCCCTTACTCCTCTGGAGCACCAAGGTGACGGGACAGGGAAATGAGCCATCCTCAGTGAGCTAGCTGTCCAGAGAAACCTTCTAAAAGGTATGCTAACCACAGTTGTTGTTTATAATGAAGTGCTAAGGGTTTTACCTACATCATCTATTTTAATCCCCAAAGCACCCTCTTAGTTATTTTCATTTTACAGATGAGGAAACTGAGGCAGAGAGAGGTAAATAACTTGTTGAAAGTAAAGCAAATTAGTGACAGGCCAGGATGCAAACAAGATCACTTGACCGCGGAGCCCATGATTCAACCTTCACACCACGCACTTGCCTGTATGCTGGAGCCACATTAGCCATAAACAAGTGTTGGTGGAGGTGATGGTGGCAATAGGTGTAAGGTGTGTGTGTGTGTGTGTGTGTGTGTGTGTGTGTGTGCTCAGTATCTTCTGCCTAGCCTGCAATTAAGATGGCTCAGAGACTATCTAAAATCAGAGAACAAACTCAACTAAAATAACTGAGTTCATGAGGGAAATAGAAAGAGATGAACATTTATTGAGAATCAACTTGATACCAAGCAGAATGCTAGAAGCTTAAGATAATAATAAACCATATCATGGATATAATAAGCTAAATAATAAATAAACTGTCTTTTGAAAACTAAAAAAAGTAAGAGAAACTATAGCAGAAAATTTTTATTGAATTTAATGCTACTTAGACCCGACTCTAATTCCATGTGCTTAATATATTTATTAAATTAATAATAAATGGATAAAGATCTCCAAAATAAGGTAAACAAGAAGCTTAAGTTAGCAGTGTTTATGAGCACCCAACAGGATTCTATGCTAGTGGGACAAGGGATATAAAATGAATATGACACAGCCTTCTCCCCTCACACACACACACCAGGCAAGACATATAAAAGAATCTACAGACGAGATGGAATATGCTAAGCATCACATATGAGTAGACAAGTGAGGGAAAAAAGAAGAAATGCAGGTTTTATATAAAGGAGGGGAATAGTTGAGAGCCATTTCACTGTCCTTGAATATCAAGGCTCAGCTTTGCAAAACTGAAAAAACAAAACAAAACAAAACAAAAAAACCTTTGTTCTTGTACATAAAGCAAATCCCAAACTACCTACTACAATGACTAATGATCCCTGAGCTGGGGACATGCTTTGGGAGGTACCTGTGAAGACACACTCCTTGCACTTGTTTCCAGTGGGATTTACATAAGGGAGGAGAACTGCTTGTTAAGCTTCAGACAAAGAGGTTGTGTGACATCAGGTTTTCCTTGACTGATAACTGCCTCTAGGTCAAATAAACCTTGATTGTGGGTCCCCCGTGGCCTCCACACCATCACCTGCCCTCAGTCTTCCTTATGTCTCTCTCCAAGGGCAATTTGTTTAGCTCTTGGAAGCCAAATACAATTGTAGTATTTTTTTTTCTTTTCCTCTTTACAGCACTGGTGAATTCCAATTTATCTATTTTGGCCATTCCACCCCAAGATTCTGATCTTTTGTCTCTATTATTTCCAAATGCCTTCAGGTTTTTTGTGTAAGAAACTTAAAAGATTAGAGTCCAGGGGCATTGCTGAAGATTGTTAAAGTGTTATATGTTAACAGGATAAAGGTGCATCTGTGAGTCTCTGAGTTTATTTTCAGAGAAAATGGAAGTGATAAAAACAAAGGTACAAACAGTATGGAGCTAAATGGGCAATGTTGTGACAGAGGGTCTTGAGAAAAGGCATCTTGTGTCACACAGGGATAGAACCCCAGTGTGCAGTGCCTGGGGTCAGCTCTCAGGAAGCAAAGGTGACACTGGTTACAGCAGTCACATTTCCTCCTCTCTTTCACTGATTCCCCTGCATAGGGACAGGCAAGGTAAATGCTATAGCCACTTAACCTCCTTATCAACAGAATATCCCAGAGAGTGTCTTGTTCTCTTTTGCATTTTCATCAGAAACAAATCTTCCAGCCAGATAAACAACATGCTGGTTTTCAGCTATACCCATGCAAAACATAAACTAATGTATTGATGAAATAGGACTGTTGCAATGAAGTAGGAAAATGAGCCATATTTGTCTCTTTTTTTCTTTTCCTGTGTGCAGTGGTGCCTGGTGAATGTTTAACAACCAGCTCTTGAAGCAGAGAGATGATGGTAGGGGGAGTCCATATTTGCTGATTTCCATAGTGTAAATACTCCCATCATTGCTGATTTCGAGTTACCAGCCTGAAGTCACTGAACATGGATTTGGGAGGAGATGTGCACAACTACCCCTCAGGCCTGTAGGTGCCAGCTCTAGCCTGACATTGCCTATACACCAAACCAAGAGAATAAGACTCTACAAGTAAAATTTAGCCCTGAAGTTAGAACTCCAATATTCTTCATGATTGGGTCCTGATCTGGGGAACTATTACATTCAAACTAAGATAAATGTTATTACTATGATATCATCATAGTGAGTATTGAATTTTTGATATATATTTCTTGTCCAAGTGGACCATAACACTATGAATGACTCTAAAAAATAAGTACTACAATTTAAAGCTGACTTCACATTGTTTATATTCACAAATTGCTCTGTGCTTCCCTGGCATGTCATAAAATTAGATGCTTTGTGTAGGTTCTTCTGGTAAATGATGGTAATTTCATACGTGTCATTTGTATTCCCAGAGGGACTCTGAGAAGGAAGTAATATAATCTAGCAGGGAATCCCTTTTGAAGTATTTTTACAAGAGGATTTTTCTTGAGTCTCTTAAATTAACTTCATTCCTTTTTTCCCTGGATAGTCTACCCATGGACTTCAAATTGCTTCACCAAGAGGTCTGCAAAAAGAGATGAGAAGATAGGCAGAGCCAAATAAAAAGAAATGACTTATAAATGATAAGAAAGGAGATCTTTGACAATTATTCTAAGTTCTAAGCTATGAGACATAAAGGAAATAATGAAAATCTTGGGGTTTAAAATCCACAGGTTCCTAAATTTTTTCTAATAATACAGAAAAAAAAGAGGATGGGAAGGGGGATGGAAGGAGGAAGGGAGGGAGGGTGGAAGGGTGGAAGAAAGGAAAGAGGGAAGGAAAGAAGGAAGGAAGGAAGGAGGTAAAGAAGGAAGGAAGGAAAGAAGGGAGGGAGGGAGGGAGGAAGGAAGGAGGGAGGGAAGGAAGGAAAGAAGGAAAGAAAGAGAACTTATCTTTCATGTGATAAGCTTGTACCAGGCATATGGTCTTCGTTGCTTTTTCCTTTTATCCTTAGGCAGCCTTCCTTTACCCTGAGCTATTTCTAGGAAGAAACAGAATATATCACTCCCTTTGGTCAACATAACGTAACGTAAAACTTATTATGATATCAATCATGAAATTCTGTCTGCCCTTCTCATCATTTTCTCTCTTCCTCCTCTTCCTGCATGTTTTACCTTCTATAGAGTATAGGATATACACCTGTAACTTATCTTCACATTGAGTCAAAATTTATGCAACTGTTTAGAACAGAGGTATTGCAATGTCTACCAATCCCACCAGCTGGTGAACTTTTCCTTCCCTCCCTGTTTCAGCATGGTAGCTCTCATGATGATTGTAATACTTGAGTGATAAAATGTTCCAATTTTACCACCTCGAATCATTCATTTGACTATCATAGAGACGGATTTCCCACACTTCTTCTTTGTGCTAGGAGAATAGGCAGAAGATGGGATCTGTTTTTCTGTGACTTCTAGATGGTGGTTTTACTTGAATGTGGTCAGTACCTGTGACTATCATTGCTCTTTGGTTTTAGCTTTTGAGAACTAGGGGTATTTGGCAAGTGCAAACCACCTAATTATTTCTTGACCCTGCTGATTTTATAGTCTGGGTTGGCTGCACATAGCTTCTTCTTATTTGCCATTTGTTATTTCCTGCTGGCCAAGGAAATGAATGGATCAAGAAATATCTGTGCATATATAAGCAAGGCTGATGTAACAAAACTTAAGCATCGGTGAATGGGTCGACACTTCCTGCTAATGGAAG
>NW_006789458.1:2046635-2064886 GCF_000442215.2 Lipotes vexillifer | reverse complement strand
CCTGCTGATGGATGAGAGAAAAGCCACAATAGGAGAGAGACTGGGTTTCCTCTGCTCAGGTTTGGATTCTTTGGGACTCTTAGTTGAATGGGGTAAGTGGCAGTCAGATATTTTTTCCTGTGGCACATGGTGGAGCTAGTTGCCCCTACATACTCTGCCCAATAACACAGTCACTATTATTGGGGAGGGGGTTTCTAGCATATTTATGGAGTTGCCCAATTATGCATTGTGGAGTGATATGTAAAAGTCATTTTAAAACCTAAAGTACTACTCCAATGTATGGTATTATTATCCACACTATTTCTAATGGTGATTATAATACAATATGTCTTGTATTTCACTTAGGGACTTTTATTTTTTTATTTTATTGAAGTATAGTTGATTTACAGTATTGTGTTTAATTTCTGCTGCACAGCAAAGTGACTCAGTTATACATATATATTCTTTTCATATTCTTTTCCATTATGGTTTACCGCAGGATATTGAATAGAGATCCCTGTGCTATACAGTAGGACCTTGTTGTTTATCAATCCTATGTATACCAGTTTGCATCGGCTAATTCCAAACTCCCAATTCTTCCCTCCCCCACCCCCTCCCCCTTGGCAACCACAAGTCTGTTCTCCATGTCTATGAGTCTCTTTCTGTTTTGTAGATATGTTCATTTGTGTCGTATTTTAGATTCCACATACAAATGATATCACATAGTATTTGTCTTTCTCTTTCTGAATTACTTCGCTTTGTATGATAATCTTTAGGTCCATCCATGTTGCTGCAAATGACATTATTTCATTCTTTTTTTAACGGCTGATTAATATTCCAGTGTGTGTGTGTGTGTGTGTGTGTGTGTGTGTGTGTCTGTGTGTGTACATATATACCACATCTTCTTTATCCATTCATCTGTCAATGGATATTTAGGTTGTTTCCATATCTTGGCTATTGTAAATAGTGCTGCTATGGACATAGGGGTGCATGTATCTTTTCAAATTATTGTTTTGTCTGGGTATATTTCCAGAAGTAGGATTATTGGATCATATGGCAACTCTATTTTTAGTTTTTAGATGAACCTCTATACTGGCTGCACCATAGTGGTTTCCCATAGTGGCTGCACCAATTTACATTCCCAACAACAGTGTAAGAGGGTTCCATTTTCTCCATACCCTCTCCAGCATTTATTATTTGTAGACTTTTAAATGATGGCCATTCTGACCAGTGTAAGGTGGTACCTCATTGTGGTTTTGATTTGCATTTCTCTAATAATTAGTGATGATGAGCATCTTTTCATGTGCCTATTGACCACCTGTATGTTTCTTTGGAGAAATGTCTATTTAGGTATTCTGCCCATTGTTTTGATTGAATTGTTTGGTTTTTTGTTATTGAATTGTAGGAGCTGTTTGTATATTTTGGAAATTAAGCCCCTGTTAGTCGCATCATTTACAAATATTTTCTCCCAGTCCGTAGGATATCTTTTCATTTGTTTATAGTTTCCTTTGCTGTGCAAAAGCTTATAAGTTTTATTAGGTCCCATTTGTTTATTTTTGCTTTTGATTAGGTCCCATTTGTTTATTTTTGCTTTTATTTCTATTGCCTTGGGAGACTGACCTAAGAAAACACTGGTAAAATTTATGTCGGAGAATGTTTTGCCTATGTTCTCTTCTAGGAGTTTTATGGTGTCTGGTCTTATACTTAAGTCTTTAAACCATTTTGTGTTAGTGTTGTGTATGGTCTGAGGGTGTGTTCTAGATTCATTTATTTACATGCAGCTGTCCAAATCTCCCAGCACTACTTGCTGAAAAGACTGTCTTTTCTCCATTGTATATTCTTGCCTCCTTTGTCAAAGATTAATTGTCTATAGGTGTGTGGGTTTATTTCTGGACTCTCTATTCTGTTCCATTGATCCATATGTCTGTTTTTGTGCCAGTACCATGCTGTTTTGATTACTGTAGCTTTGTAGTATTGTCTGAAGTCTGGGAGGGTTATGTGTCCTGCTTTGTTCCTTTTCCTCAGGATTGCTTTGGCAGTTCTGGGTGTTTTATGGTTCCATATAAATTTTCGGATTATTTGTTCTAGTTCTGTGAAAAATGTTATGGGTAATTTGATAGGGATTGCTTTAAATCTGTAGATTGCTTTGGGTAGTATGGTCATTTTAACAATATTAATTCTTCCAATCCAAAAGCATGGGATATCTTTCCATTTCCTTGAATCATCTTCATTTTCCTTTATTAATGTTTTGTAGTTCTCAGCATATAAGTATTTCACCTCCTTGGTGAGGTTTATTCCTAAGTATTTTAATTTTTTTGATGTGATTTTTAAAGTAATTTTTTGTTTACATTCCTTTCTGCTATTTCATTGTTAGTGTAAAGAAATGCAACCAATTTCATTATGTTAATTTTTTATCCTGCTACCTTGCTGAATTCATTTAGCAGTTCTAGTCATTTTTGTGTGGAGTCTTTAGGATCTTCTGTATATAGTTCCATGTCATCTTCATATAATGACAATTTTATCTCTTCCCTACCTGTTTTAATACACTTTGTTTGTTTTTCTTGTTTGATTGTTGTGTATAGGATTTCCAATACTATGTTGAAGAGAAGTGGTGAGAGTGAGCATCCTTGTCTTGTTCCAGATTTTAGCAGGAAGGCTTTCAGCTTTTCACCATTGAGTACTATATTGGCTGTGGGTTTGTCATAAATAACTTTTATTATGTTGAGATATGTTCCCCCTACACCCACTTTTGTAAGTATTTTTATCATGAATGGTTGTTGAATTTTATTGATGCTTTTTCTGAATCTATTGAAATGATCATGTGGTTTTTGTCTTTTCTTTTATTGATGAGGTGTATCACATTGATTGATTGGTGTATATTGAATCATCCTTGTGATCCCGGAATGATTCCAGCTTGGTCATGGTGTATCTTTTCTATGTATTGTTGGTTTCAGTTTGCTAAAATTTTGTTGAGAATTTTTGCATCTATATTCATCAAAGATATTGGCTTTTAATTTTCTTTTCTGGTAGTGTCTTTTGGTTGTGATTTTCCCTTTCCTATAGATCCTTACTTCTTTTATATTTAGAGAAGAACTTTCAATATTTTCTTTAGGATAGGTTTAGTATTGTTGTATTTTTTAAGCTTTTGCTTGTCTGAGAAATTCTTTCTCTCTCCTTCTATTCTAAATGATAATCTTGCTGGGTAAGAGTATCCTAGATACTAGTATCCCAGATTTTTCACTTTCAGGACCTTGAATATATCTTCACACTCCCTTCTGGCTTGTAACATTTCTGTCGAGAAATCAGCTGATAGCCTTATGGGGGTTCCCTTGTAATTAACTCTTCATTTTTCTCTTGGCGTCATTAGAACCCTCTCTTTTTTTTTTTTTTTTTTTTTTTTTGGGTACCCGGGCCTCTCACTGTTGTGGCCTCTCCCATTGCAGAGCACAGGCTCCAGACACACAGGCTCAGCGGCCATGGCTCCCGGGTCACTCCATGGCATGTGGGATCTTCCCGGACTGGGGCACGAACCCGTGTCCCCTGCATCAGCAGGCGTACTCTCAACAACTGCACCACCAGGGAAGTCCCAGAACCCTCTCTTTAACTTTTGCAATTTTTATTATAATATGTCTTGGTGTAGGTCTGTTTGGGTTTATCTTGTTTGGGACCCTCTGTGCTTCCTGTACCTGGATATCTGTTTCCTTCCTTAGGTTTGGGAAGTTTTCAGCCATAATTTCTTCAAATACATTTTCAACCCCCTTTTCTCTTTCTTTTCTTTCTGGGAATCCCTATTATGTGTAGATTGTCATGCTTTATATTATCCCATAGGTCTCTTATATTGCTTTCATTTTTTTTTTTTCATTTGGCTTTCTGTCTTCTGTTCTGATTGGGTGATTTCCATTATTCTATCTTCCAGATCAGTTATTTGTCTTTCTGCATTATTCATTTTGCTATTCATTGCCTTTAGTTCAGCTTTCATCATTACAAATGAATTTTCTAGTTTTTCTTGGTTCCTCTTTATGGTTTCTAGTTTCTTTTATAATAATCTGCATTTCTGTTGATAGCCTTTCTTAATTCCTTCAATATTTTCATTATCTCCTTTTTGAACTTGGTATCGATTAGACTGAAGAGGTCTGTTTCATTGTTCTTTCAGGAGAATTCTCTCGATCTTTTCATTGGGAGTGGTTCCTCTGCTTCGTCGTTTTACTTATATTTCTCTTGCTCTATGAGTTTAGGAGAAACAATTATCTACTGTGGTATTGGAGGGCTAGTTTTATGTGGGAATGTCCCTGTGTAGCCTGAATGGGTTTAATATTTTTCGTGTAAAGGCTATTTTTAGTATGGATGCCTACCACCTCTTTCCTCAGTGAATGTTGGCCATTATTCCCTTGATAAGAGGTGTGACTGGTGTTGTGGTGAACAGACCCTGCACTGGATATTGAGCAGGGCCTCCTCTTTGCTCTGTGGTTGTCACTGTCCTGTTAGGGGCAGGATCTGCTCCTTAGTTGTTAGAGTAGAAGCCCCCAGGTCTGTTTCTGAGCTGAGGTGTTAGGTAGGCAGGATTGGAGTGCTCCCACTGGGAGAGGAGCCACTGAGTATTCATCCACCGGAGTTGTTTACTGATGAGTGTGCTCTGTTGAGTCACCTTTCACCCATTGTGTGAGCTCACAAAATACACTCTTGTTGGCACTATCCTTGGCCCCACCTCAACCGTGGGAATGCTGGCAATTGGCCCTGGTACCTCTCAGGTGTCATTTTCACAAGGTCACCAGCACAGATCCACTGAATTTAGGTGACAGGTCACAGTAGTCCTGCACCTGGATCCATTTTGGGAGCTATAGAGGCAGTTCAGATCCTAGCCCAGCTCAGTCCCCATGTGCATGCACCCACAAAGCCCACAGCTGCTAAGGCCAGACCAGTCATTGAGAGTACCCATTGTCCTTTTGGATGTCCCACAGGTGTTGAATTTACAAAGCTGGCAGGGGAGGTATAAATATGTGGCTCACGCAGCCACAGGGAGAGATTTCAGCCCTGCTTCTGAAGTTGCATGGCCCCTGGGGCTCAGGTGTGGTTTCAGCCCTGCCTCTTCACGTGGGCAACCCATTGGCATCTGCTCCTGGGGCCTGATGAGGCAGTGGTTGGCACCGAAGCCTGCCTATGAGGCAGCTGAGGTGCACTCTCCCAGAGACTGTGGAGGTGGGAGAAAGTGGTTGTAATGGCAGTCCCACCCCTCTCTTCCCAAGCCACTTAACTATGATGCTTCCCTTCTATGGCAAGCCCTGGCTTCTTCCACAAACACCCCTGGTTGCAGCTGTACCAGACTCCAGCCCCTTCGGGCTGTGTCCATGCAGCCAACAGCAGCTCTCTCTCTAGGTCTGTCCTCTAAGCTCTGAGTTTCAGCACCTACTGCCCACCCTCACCAGTGGATGCACATCTCAGGCTGGGATGCGCAGAGTGGTAGCACATACAATCTGTGTAGGTCTCTCTCTGTTCTGCCTGTCACAAACCGGTTGTTGCTCTCTCCTCTTTAGCCTCTGAAGCTCCTTTTCTGTCCCAGATGATCTCCCTGCTGGTGAGGGGGCTTCCCAGGGTACAGGAACATTTCTTCTTTTTCAGCTCCCTCCCAGGGGCACAGGTCTTGTCCTGCTTCGTATTTCTTTTTCTTTTCCTTTCATCCTACCAGTTACATGGAGATCTTTCTTGTCCTTTCAGGTGTTTGAGGTCTTCTGCTGGTGTTCAGTAGGTGTTCTGTGAGAATTGTTCCATTTTTAGACGTATTTTTGATGTATTTGTGGGAGGAGGTGATTTCACTTCCTACTACTCTGCCATCTTGATTCTCCCTCTTAAGGACTTTTCTAATATATAGAAGATGTTGCCCCAAATCCTCCTTGACTTTACACCTGCTTAAGCCAGAAGACTGGGGGCAATGTCTCAGGTGTTTTTAACACACTGATTCACAACGTGAGAATTGAACTGATTCTCTGCTAAGTCCCAGAGGAATTATTAGAATTGAATGGAGACTATAAAAACTCAGGGGCTTCGGGCTTCCCTGGTGGCGCAGTGGTTGGGAGTCCGCCTGCCGATGCAGGGGATGCGGGTTCGTGCCCCGGTCTGGGAGGATCCCGCGTGCTGCGGAGCGGCTGGGCCCGTGAGCCGTGGCCGCTGGGCCTGCGCGTCCGGAGCCTGTGCTCCGCAACGGGAGAGGCCACAGCAGTGAGAGGCCCACATACCGCAAAAAAAAAAAAAAAAAAAAAAAAAAAAACTCAGGTATTTCTTAGTAATAGCAATAAGCTCTTGGTACTCAAAGCTATTTAAGCCCCTACCAGTTATTGGATTGGCACTCCTTTTAGTATATTTTAAGATTTATATATCTGAATAGGGTTATGATGTTGGTTATACTGCACTGGTATGGACTGGGTAACCTTGTGAAAATTGGTTGTCACAGCCAGGGAAACTACAGAGCAGATCTTAACTCTTCTCAAAATGCAGAGTGAAAGCATGGCTCAGATGGTTGGGGGCAAATCATCAAGTGAAAAGAACACATAAGTACCTTTGCTCAGAGAGATTGTTCAGGCTCTTTGTCTTCAAAGTGTGACATGTGAAAGTAAAGGGAGTGTTATTTTGAAGGGATAGAAATGTAGAAGTACTCAACATACGGATTATGTGGTACCCATCCTAGGCACATCCCTGTTCATCTTATTGCAGAATAGATGGGCCCTCTGTCTCTGTCTGCCTCACCATAAGGGATGCCTGCATGGATGTCACCTTTCGTATGGCATCACACAAGATTTCTGGGATCAAGCATTTCATGGCTAGAAAATGGAAGCATTCCTTGGTGGATTCAAATGAAAAGTGAGAACACAACCAGGTTCATTCGCAAAGGAGACATTGGAGGAAAATGGAGCTGGACTTGTATGGTAGCATACATATTTTTGCCACATAAAGTCCAAGCTCCTCATTTTGTTAAGCTGAAAACAACACTATCAAAACATTTGGACATAATTTGTTAGAAAAACAGACACTGACACTTTTTTTTCTGTATTGATTCATAAATGGGTCATAAAAATATGACATTATTAGAGATACATTAAATAAAGATTAGATAGGAATTAATTCCCAAACCCAGTACTAAGTCCAGTAGTTGGCTGGAGTGGGATGCTTGCAGGAACTTCTGTCAAGTCTGTGCTTAAGCAGTTTGGGACAATTTTTGACAGCTGGCGTTCATTCTAAGTTAAATAAGTAATGACATGGTACTACATTCAGCATGGAGCGCTTGGGTCATGCCTTATCATTTATTTTGTCAAGATCCTATTGGTCATGGCATATAACATCAGTCTTGGTAGGGACAGCACTTGGGAGAAAAATCTGCTTGTTGGGGATGTATTTTCCCTAGTTACTCACCATGATATCCGCCTTCCTTCCCTCCTTCCTATGGATGACCTTTAAATACTCCTCCTTGCATTAGAACCAAAGAGGGTTTTCAGGCCCTGGGCAGAAAAGTGAAAGGCAGTCTAATGAGACTGCATGCTAAAGGTTGTCTTAATGTCTCCAAACATCAACAAAGATATTGATTAAGAATAATGCCAAAGGGAGTTCCCTGGTGGCCTAATGGTTAGGATTCGCACTTTCACTGCAGAGGCCCAGGTTCGATCGCTGTTCAGGGAACCATCCTGCATACTACACAGTGCAGCCAAAACACAAAATAAATAAATGAATAAATAAATAAATAAAAATAAAGAATTAAAAAAAGAGTAATGCCGGGGCTTCCTTGGTGGCGCAGTGGTTGGGAGTCCGACTGCCGATGCAGGGGACACGGGTTTGTGCCCGGTCCGGGAGGATCCCACATGCCGCGGAGCAGCTGGGCCCGTGAGCCGTGGTCGCTGAGCCTGCGTGTCCGGAGCCTGTGCTCCGCAGTGGGAGAGGCCACAACAGTGAGAGGCCCGTGTACCGCAAAAAAAAAAAAAAAGAATAATGCCATAGAGGCCAAGGACTCCTAAGTGCTAGACCAGCCTTGCAACAGCCGACTTCAAAAATGATTCTTCTACATTAGCCCATCATCTATTTCTAAACTAGACTTGAAAAGGCCAAAAACTCATTGACAGGTTAAAGAAGCCAGGTGGTGAGGATTTATCAGGGAAGGGATGTTTTCTCCAGCCACCTCAAGCCAAGTGAGGTGCCTTCAGAGAACCAGTTTGGGAACTTGAGGGGTGATCCCTGGGGCTTGGAGGACAATGGACCTAGTACCCAATCCCTTCCTGGGAAAGTCTACAAATGGAAGGTCATGTCTTCCTCTTGAGGAACACAAAGTCAGGGCTACACTGAAAAGTTCTACATGTCTGGAGTGGAGGGACAAGGATGTCTGATTTTATGAGCTAACGGTGGAGGTTTTTCTGGCATTGGTCATCTTTGAACGCTCTGCCCAAGAAGCCTGCTTGGGAGGTGAAATGACCCAGCAGAGGATGGACCTGAGGAAGCCAGGATGGAAGGGGGCTCAGAAGGAAGTTTTAAGCAGCTTCCCTGAGTGTTCATCACCAACGTAAGAACTGCAGGAGAGAGATCCTTAGTGAAAAGAAGACCTTCAAAGAACCCTCCAAATTTCACCCATGAGAGGAAAACAATCAGCATTGGTATCTGCTACACGCAAGGAGCATCAGAGCCAGATAACCATCTGGTCAGGAAGATGTTCCTTCCCTCTTACCATTGCTCCCTGTAGTGGAAGCTGTGGTATGCCATAGAGACCCTCTTCAGAAAAGAAAGGCTTATTCCCTCAGCTTTCAGGAGTGCCACCTGAAGATGGCCCTCAGCTGTCAGCTTTCTTTGGGGACTACCTCAGCAGAAGAAAACTGCCTTGCCCAAGGTCACAGCTCTTTCCAGGGGGGTAGCCCATACAAAGACTGATCAACATGCGGTACAAATGAATTCCCAGCCCCTTATTCCAACTCAGGCCAAGTTGAAGGGCCCCCCAGCTCCAGAGCTCCCCATTGGGTCATCTGAAGCCTTTGTTGGGATTGATTGGCCCCTCCCTTTGCCCCCTCCCTTCCACAGATGTTAATCCCCAAGGCTGTCCTTGCACAATAATCTCCACTTTAGAGTCTGAGTCCTGGGGAACCCAACCTGCAACATTCTTTATTCTAACGCCTGACCGGGAGGGGCCACAAGCAGTGGTTACCAAGTGGTAGAAGAGGTGGAGCAGCCTCCCTACCCAAGTGCAGGTTTCCAGGGAGAGCGGAAGATCTGTCAACTGCATGCAAAACTGGAGTACTGTGATTCTTAGAATGAATCTTCCTAAAATTAAAAAAAAATGATAAAAATAAACTATGAAACATGTTAGAAGTGTCCTCTATGAGAAAGGAAAGAACGTTTAACAGGGAGAAAGTGCACAGATGCTTTCTACTCATTTAATAATTACAGTAGAATACACGTTAGGAACCCTGGGTTGGATTCCAAGTTCTGTCACTTACTTTTATGTGACCTTGAGCACTTCACTTAACCTCTTGAAGCCACAGTTTCTAGAATATGAAATGGAGGTAATAGTAAATTACTGTGAGGATTAAATGAGAATGTATACAAAGGTCTTAGCAGAGTGCCTGGCATGGAATAAACATTGAGACTTACTCCCTTTCTTATATACCCAGAAAAAACAAAAACACTAATTCTAAAAGATACATGCACCCAATGTTCATAGCAGCACTATTTACAACTTAAAAGTCCATCTGTTGATGAATGGCTTAAGAAGATGTGGTGTATATATATATATATATACATATGGTGTATATAGACTCACAGGCATAGAAAACAAACTTATGGTTACCAAGGGTGAGGGAGGGACAAATTAGGGGCATGAGATTAACAGATACACACTATTATACGTAAAATAGATAAGCAACAAGGATTTACTGTATAGCACAGGGAATTATACCCAATAACTTGTAATAACCTATTATGGAATACAATCTGCAAACAAACAAACAAACAAAAAATCCCTGATTCAGTATGCTGTCCACCAGAAACAAATACAATATTGTAAATTAACTGTACTTCCAAAAAAAAAAACTTTGCTCCCCTCCTGAATAAAGAGCTCCTGTGGTTTTAGAAAGATCCAGGCAAGGATCTTTTGGGATAGGGAGGGTGTGGAAAGTGATGTCTCAGGTTGGGCTCTGTCTCTTCTCACATACGAAGAGTGTGACAGGGTGAATCATAAAGAGAGTTTATATAAATCACATACCATTTTATTTCTCATAATAAAATCGTAAATAGAAGCAATGATTCTTTGTAACTCCAGCTGGCTTCTTGCAATTTTGTCTTTTCTGAACTGTTTCATGACAATTTACATTCAATTTACTAGACCCACCAATCAGCAAAATCAGTTTTCCTTCTGTGTTTGCTATGCAGGTTCTTACCTAGCTGCTGATACCTGATTTTGTTAACTTGTTTCCTATCCTCCCCTCCTTTTCTATCTGAGTTCCTGGTCTGGAGATGTGTGAGTCCTTTTGTCTCTCGTGCACACTAAGGGACTCCTTGGCCAGGTTTTCTAGTTATAACTTGTTCCTTCCCCGCTGGGTTCACCGGCCTTCCTATTCCTTTGCTGGAATTTATAGCCTCCCTCATCCATCACTTGCAGGTAGATGAACACTGTGATGTCTGATGAGTGTAAGCCAGGGAGCTTTCTTCTTAGAGAACCTAAAAGTTTTGATTGCCTTTCTCTCGTACTGTATACATTGGCTTTGAGATTCTCTGTCAAGACTTTGGGAAGTGTACATATTCAGGGGTAACTGAGGATTTTAGGAAATACTTTACCATAATTCATTTTTTTCTGTCTACAAAATTCTAGTTGAACAATCATTTGGAATAACCCTAAGTATACTAATGGTTTATTATAGAATTATAGTTTATGCGTCTATATCTGTAAAATAAATAATTGGGTAACAGTAACAGGATTAAAAGGGCGGAAACTGCATGCACCTGTTACTATGATGTTAAGTGTAACATATTCCTTACAAATCCATTCCCAATAAGGAGACTGAAGCCTGCAGAGCTTACTTTTCATTCTGAAGCTGGGAGTACAACTGAATTATAACCCTCAGTTCAGGTGTGTGTCAGATTCAGCTGGTGAGCTTTCAGAAGATATCCTGAACATGCACCTATTCCACAGTTAACACCTTAGCTACATCAAATAAATTAGTATCTCTCTTCTAATCAGACCTTTTTATTTTAGGTTTAACTCTGTTAAACAACAGTAGGAACCAGCCTCCTACCTACAACCTACTGGATTTTCCAAAGCAAGGCTTCCTAACCTTCTCATCCAAGTTATATACCCCAAACTCTGGGAATGTTTATTCTTCAACAGCATAAAAACTCTGGGAATGTGTATTTTTCAATGCCTCATTGGAAACTACTGATTTAGTATTTTATTTCTTGACATTTGATCATTTCTCAACATTTGATCATAATCTCATGTTACCTGTGGTTTCATTAGAGTTTGTCTATTTTTAAGATTGTAAGTTCATTTACATTAGGGTTTATGATTTCTCCAAATTTTGAATTCTCATGGTGGTTACCAAACCCTAAGTATACACTAGAAATTCAATACATGTTTGTCAAGTTGAAATTCTGAGTTCAATTCAGCAAAGCCAAACTCTATCTCCCTGCTAAGATCATCTAAATGTGTAACCACATTTTCTTTTTAGAATCTTATTTTTTAATTTTTTTAAACATCTTTATTGGAGTATAACTGCTTTACAATGGTGTGTTAGTTGCTGCCATATAACAGTGAATCAGCTATACATATACCTATATCCCCATATCTCCTCCCTCTTGCATCTCCCTCCCACCCTCCCTAACCCACCCCTCTAAGGGACACAAAGCACCACGCTGATCTCTCTGTGCTATGAGGTTGCTTCCCACTAGCTATCTATTTTACATTTGGTAGTGTATATATGTCCATGTCACGCCCTCACTTCGTCCCAGCTTACCCTTCCCCCTCCTGTGTCCTCAAGTCCATTCTCTATGTCTGCGTCTTTATTCCTGTCCTGCCCCTAGGTTCTTCATAACCATTTTTTTTTTAAGATTCCATATATATGTGTTAGCATATGGTATTTGTTTTTCTCTTTCTGACTTACTTCGCTCTGTATGACAGACTCTAGGTCCATCCACCGCACTGCAAATAACTCAATTTTGTTTCTTTTTATGGCTGAGTAATATTCTATTTTATATATGTGCCACATCTTCTTTAACTATTCATCTGTTGATGGACACTTAGGTTGCTTCCCTGTCCCGGCTATTGTAAATAGAGCTGCAATGAACATTGTGGTACATGACTCTTTTTGAATTATGGTTTTCTCAGGGTATATGTCCAGTAGTGGGATTGCTGGGTCATATGGTGGTTCTATTTTTCATTTTTTAAGGAACCCCCATACTGTTTTGGGTCATTTTCTCCAGTTCATCCTTCTCCTGCTTCCTGTACACCTGTAGCTGTGTTATAACATTCACCTGTCTGCTTCTCCAACCAGATGAAGCTTAACTAATTTTTAATGTTGTTTTGTTTTATCTTGTGTCTCCATGGCCTAGCACACATAAATTGCTAAAATGAATGCAATTTTGGAAAGAACTGGGGTAACTTGAGCATAACTAGAATAGAAATGTTCAAAGAGGGAAATGAAAGATATTTAATGTGCACTGTCCATCTTTGTATATCACTTTAATAGTTTTTACAACTTGAAACCAATCCATCAGACTGACATGTTGACAGGCAGTCTTGGTTCATGACAGATTAACTAATTCTTCATCTATTATTGATTCTCTGCCTACACTTAACAAAATCATTTTCAAAAAAACAAAGATTAGAAAGATAACATCATTAAAACAAGGGCAAAGAACTAGAACCACATAATAAGGAGTGGCAGAAGGACATTACGGGCTTAGAAAACCTAAGACCAACAAAAGCTCCAGCAACTGAGCATAAAATTTAGCTCCAAGCTTTCTGAATTTCATTGTTGGGTACTGAATATGTTACATTTTACCTTCAAAAGATATTGCATAATGTACAGAAGCTATCAACAGTGAACTTGGACAGGCATTGAGATGGTACACATCAGCATATATTTGTTTAAGTGATTTACTACAGAAAAAAACTACTCTAATTGCCAGGACTACTGAATATCTACGAAGCCAGTAAATTCCTTTTTAGCACAGATGAACAAGTGGGGGATGTCAGAGGTGTCTAAATACTTTTATGACATTTACTAATTCTATATTATGGATGTCAATAACAATGGGTTCCTAAAAAGAACAAAAAGTAAAAGAAAGCTATGATCACTACCAGGGTGGAATAAAAATATAAGAAACCATACAAAGTACAATCTTCATGGGTGCCCAGATTCAGTAAATATACATCATTCTCACATCACTTTATTTAAGGTTAGATTTTAGTTTTGAGATTCTAGGAATGAGTGAGAATTATGGTGTGACTTACATTATGATCAGATATTTCCTTGTTTACTGTTGAGTTGGACATACTTTATACTGGATACCATAAGAGACATATAAAAGACTGTCCCAGGTACTTATAATTGAATTTAGACTGTCAGGGTGATTTTGAAATGTTAATTCACTGTTCAATCACTGTAGGCATGAAGGCCAAATGAAGTGGCAATTTAAGCAATTGTCTGATTGATTTAATCCATCCACACTATGAATTAGGATAATTCAGACTTTTTTTCCTCCCAGAAGCTTTTAGTTGTACTAAGCATCCAGTTAACCTTTTCAACTATCCTCTTTACTTTTTTCTCAGTATAGACATTGGCTAATTCTTTGTGACACAGCCAATCAGACGTGTTGATATGATTTATCTGTCCAGTGCTCACTGCAAAGGTCAACTTTGTGATTAAACCATAGCAACTTGACAGATCCAATTAGGCAAAGCATTTTGATTAAGTCTCACTATTGGTTGGTTTTCAACTGAGTTGGCAATAGAACCAATGTTTTTAACCCTCAGAAATATCACAGAGGTATCTGATTTGGTTCTCCTTGTGTGAATAAGATGTGAGCCTCTAACAGTATAAACTCATTCTACTAGGGTCTCATCCTGGAGGCTAGTCAACTTCTCCCACTACTCACCAGCTTCTTTCCAGCTCACTATGGGGCTCTCAGCTCAGCAGAGATGCCAGGAGCCCAAGCAAGACCAGACAGGTTTGTGTTGTGAGACGGTATTGAGGCTTGAGCCACCCTTGAGTTTCAGCCATAGTGTTGTCTCTTGTTAGCTGTGTCTCTTGGGCAAGCTAATCTTCCTGAGTCTTTGTTTCCTCATCTGAAACATGGGAATGGTTATGTTTACTTTGCAGGGTTTTTGTGAGAAACAAATGATATAATACCTTTGATGACAGTGACGTGCAAAGTAGGCACTGAAAAAACAATGAGAACTGTTAGTCTAAGTTTGTATGCAGATAAATACACTTTGTTAATAATTTAACTTAACATTTAAAAAATCCTCATTGCCATTTTATAACTAATCAATAACAACTACATGGCTAATTACATGGGGGTGGGTTGCGGGGGAGGAGAATACGTGGAGCACTGAGGATTTTTAGGGCCCTGAAAATATTCTGTGACACTATAATGATGGATAATGTCTTTATACATTTGTCCAAACTCATAGAATGTACAATACCAAGAGCAAACCCTAAGGTAAACTATGAACTTTGGGTGATTACGATGTATCAATGTAGGTTCATCAGCTGTAACAAAGGTACCATTCTGGTGAGTGATGTTGATAATGAGGGAGGCTGTACATGTGCAGAGCAGGTAGATATGGGAAATTTCTGTATTTTCCCCTAAATTTTGCTAAGAACCTAAAACTGCTCTAAAAAATAAAGTCTTATTAAAAAAAGTGATGTAATCTTAAGCTGCTGGATCAACTTGACAACAAAGAATAGAGTATCTCTTGGGCCAATGTTTTAATATGATCCTTCATAGTGTGAGGGTAATTAGTGAGGACATAAGGTACACTACCAAGGAAGGTCTAATTATTGAAATGATTTTTTTCATCAGTAATAAACCTTTAATAAAACCTGGTAATACTTAGTAAAAATAAACACATAAAAAGTAAAACATTAAGTACTAAGGAGTATTCACTTGAGATATTTTGATCTTATGTGGTTAAAAAAAAAATCCTTTATTTAGAGTCAATGAACACAGCTTGTAGACCAGGTTCTGATTTATTAGATACATGGCTTTGAGCAGGTCATTTAATCTCCATGAGCTTCAGTTTCCTCCTTTCAAAAAATGGAGATGTTAGCAATTACCAAGAGTACTTTCAGATAATTTTTCCATGAAGTAAACATGATAAAGGGAATGAAAACATGCTACAAATGTAAATATTATGGAAATGTAATGTATTATTATTGTTATGAAAGGCTTAATAAAATACTCTGTTACGTCTTGATAATTTCAGCCTACTCTAGCCTTAATTCAGACAATGTTAACAATTTCTGGCCAATGGTATCTAAATCTAAGTTTGAAATTAATAGATGTTGATGGCTCACATATGTTTTACTTGAAAATTCTATACAGTTTGAAAGTATTATGTAAAATACCAGTAGTGACTTTACCAATACCAAGTAAAGTATTTATAAAATAAATATAAACATTAATGAGACGCAAATTTGTTGCTGAGTGCAGTGTCTATGATTAATTAGAAGCAATCAAGGTTAATTGATAAACTGCCAATGAAAATGAATAACATCATTAGAATAACATAAAGAACATTCCTGTGCCTTGATGTTCTAATAACAATAACATAGCACTCTATACTTTATATGGTGTTTTCTTATGTATTATATAATTTTATCCCTGTAGCAATCATTTGAGGGAGTAATGATTAATCTCCATTTATCAGATAAACTTGAAGCCTACTGAAATCAAATGAAAACCATTTAGCACTGTAAAGGATCAGGTGTGGTCCCAGTTCCCAAAGAAGCCAATGTACTAATAGGATAGATAATCATAACATCTATGCTGCCTTAAGAACATATAAGAGCTATGAAAATGTATAGGCAAAAGTGCTATGGAAGTTAATTACAAATTCAATAATATTTATACATTTCAATAATATTTTTTAGTGTAAGATTATCATATTGTAATTGGCCACCTTCAGAAATATTATTTTCTCTACAACAGTTTGAACTGAGTTCAGTTTCATGTAAAATTCTCTTTTGAAGGTCCACCAGAAAATTCCATATGACTGTCATAATCAATGAGTTTGGACAGGGATCCAAGAGAGAAAAAAACTGAATATGATTGCACCCAGGTTTATTTAAAATTGTTGAATCCATTTTGATGTCTGGCACTGTACACTAAATAGATGAAGTATGAAACAGTACAAAATCTATGCTTTGCCTGATATTTTTGATTATAAAAAATTATCTGTGAATTGATTATAATGCTCAATTCAGTAGTTTGCCTGTAACACATATACTACCAGTCTATTCCTTTAAAAAATAACGATAGTAGTTTCTACAGTGTTTTCCCCTAAACAGGTATAGTAAAGAAAAAAAAATCTATTCAATATGAAAACCTGACCTGATATGGAAACCATTTGTTTAAATTCTACTACAGTGGAACATTTCATTAGTACTCTGAATTGGAAATCTGTCACTTGCCAAGGTTTGGCTATAAATCACATGACCTACAGTGTAATCTTATAGAGCAAAAAGCAGAGGTAGCCTTTGCAGAAGGGCAGTCTGGTTTTTCTAACACCAATATTACAAAAGATATATATATACATATATATATGTATATATATATATATACTTGTAATCATTTAAATTGTATGTTTATACTTTAAAAAGCAAAAGCAGTGAAAGCTAAATTGTAATAGCAAAATATGAGAGACAAGACAGTGGAATGTATAGCGTTAGCAGCCTTTTAACCATGGTTCAGATCCTTGCTTTGAAGTGTGACTCATGCCTGAGTCTCAGTTCCTTCCCTCACCAGGAAAATGGGGTGAATAACCTGTGTCTTGCAAAATAACTGTGAGATTTAGAGATAACCCACAGACTGGGGTACACATTACACAATGCAATTCAGCTCCTAAGAAAACCGATTTAGAATAACCAAGAATTGTGTGTGTTGTTTATATGCAGTTGCTTCATCCTCAGATTGACTGCTCATAGGATTCTATTTCAACTATTATTACAATACCATCCTCTCATATGGAGACTTTAAAAGGGTATGATACACAATCCTTGCCCTCACAGAATTTCATCAAATTCCAACCCAGAATGTCTTTCTTTGAAACTATAATGCAAGGTGGACAGTTCTGGGGAACAGTTCTGCCAAGGGCTAGAGAGTTCAGTTTACCATCTGTGGCTCCCTTTAAACACTCCATTACACTTCTCTAGCTTTCAAACATTTAACAAGCTTTTAAATGGACCTGAGAAATCCTTAACACTAGTTGTTATTCAGCGTTTTGGAAAACCAAAGAATGTTTTGAGAAACGTTGATTTCAAAAATAGAAAAAGATAAAGAGATTTAATTGTTAATATTCCGCCTTATTTCTAAAAAATCGTCGAGGCAGCCTGTCTTAAGTCTGGGCCTGGGATGGAAAGCCCGGGTAAAAAGCTTTGGGGATGTAAAACCTGGCCCTGGGAGCCCGGAATCAAGAAGAGAACCGCAAGGCTCGGGCCCCAGAGCCTTCTGAACGGAGTGGAGGTAGAGTCTTTGCAGAAGGGGTTCGGAATCGCCCTCCCAGGATCCGAGGGGTTAGCACCGGGAGGGTCTGCATCACTACACCCTCCAAAGGAAATCGTGCCAGGCTCAAGAAGACACTCGTCCTTGGGGCCATTTTCTGGGGTTGCTGGACACCCTCTGTTCGGAGTCCCCCAGGGTGGGAAAAATGGGCTCCTGAGGCTGGAAGTTACTGAACTTTGAGAAAGAGGGGAGGTAGAGGTCGGGGGCGGCGAGTGGGGTAAAGGCGGGGTGATGCCAAGGAGGGAGGGGGCACGGAGACAGCGCCGACTTCTCCAGCTGCTCTTCGCTTTCAAGTAAAAATGCGAGGGGAAGACTCGGAGCCCAGCTGAGGGAAGGCTGCGGAAGGCAGGTCCGCCGCCCGGCCACCGCTGGCCTAGGAGCGCGGGGAGGGGCGGCGGGTGGACTCGCAGCCCTCTGCCTCCTCACTGCGCCAACCTGCAGGCGCGCGCAGCCCCTCCCCCCTCCCGCCGCCCCTCCCACTCCCACTCTCCCGCCCCCTCCCGCGGCACTCAGCCGGGGGCCGGCGT
>NW_006789458.1:2045173-2045965 GCF_000442215.2 Lipotes vexillifer | reverse complement strand
GGCGCGCGCAGCCCCTCCCCCCCCCCGCCGCCCCTCCCACTCCCACTCTCCCGCCCCCTCCCGCGGCACTCAGCCGGGGGCCGGCGTGCTGAGCGCCCTCCCGGGACCGCAGCCGCCCGCACCTAGCGCCTACGCCTAGCTCGCGGCCTCCCTCCTGCCCCATCTTTCTCCTCTCCCTCCTCCCCTGCTTTCCTTCTCCTCTCCCTCCCTCCCCGTCCGCTTCACCCCGCCCTGCCCGCGCTCGGCTCCCCGCGCCCTGCCCGCGCCCGCTCGCTCCTCCCTCAGCCCCGGCCGGCTTCTCGCACGCCCATCCCGAGCTCGCTGCGCGCCGGCCGCCGCCTGGTCATGTCAGCATGGAGATCCGGCAGCACGAGTGGCTCTCGGCCTCCCCCCACGAGGGCTTTGAGCAGATGAGGCTGAAAAGCCGCCCCAAGGAGCCCTCCCCGAGCCTGACCCGAGTGGGCGCGAACTTCTACAGCAGCGTCAAGCAGCAGGACTACAGCGCCAGCGTCTGGCTCCGGAGGAAAGACAAGCTGGAGCACGTAAGCGCGGCTCGCTCCCCCGACCGCGGCCCTGCACCTGCCACACGCGCGCCCCGGGGCCGGGCGCGGGAACCCCGCCGGCGGCCCTGCTTGGGGCCGGAGCGTCCGGGTCCTACGCACGCCCAGGGCCTCTCCAGCACTTTCCTGCCGGGAGGGAGCGGGCTGCGGGGAGGGGAGGGGCGGGGCGGGGTTGTTCCCTTCCGCACTGCCTGGCCCCGCACACCTCGACCTCTCCGGGCTTCCACTGCGG
>NW_006789458.1:2036631-2044799 GCF_000442215.2 Lipotes vexillifer | reverse complement strand
GGGGGGGGGGGGGGTCGTTCGCAGTGCGTTTGTGGGGTGAGCAAGAAGGGGAACTGCCCCAGCGCGGCTCCAAGGAGCCGGCGTTGCACGGTAATGGGCTTTAGAGGGGCGTTTGCTCGCGTCTTTAGGGCTATTTTACCCGGTCCAGAACTAACATGAACAAATCCGTAAAGTTGTCGCCGCTGGCATCCAGCCTGTGTCCGCGCACGATCCATTCGAGTTTTCTGCAGCGTATCCTCTGGGACGAGCAGGTGGCGGTCCTCTCTACTTGCGCCCAGCTAGGGAGGGGTTTGCACATTGCAAGGAGAAACAGAGAAAGGAAGAGCAGGTCGCCCTGCTCCCGGGACCCGCCGCTGGAGGATGGGGGCTGGCGAGCGGGGACCCAGTCTCCCAAAGAGTGCGTGTTTCGCCGGAAACGTTATTGGCGCTGGGGCCGAGCCCCTAGGCTCGCCCTTCAGGAGAGAAAAAGTCCCTGTAAAAGGGCGTTTAGTGGATTCACAGGGTCAAATCTGACCCATCAGCATCTCCTTAACCAAATGTTAACATGAAACTAAGAGAGTTATCTCGAGGGCAGCACAGCTGGCTACAGAGAAAATGCCGTTTCTTTCCGCGGAGCTGCATAATCCAAATTGAGTCTGTTAATGGAATGTGGAGGTTTCCTTGTATTTGGGCCACATCGCCAATTATGATAGAAAGAACTTCTGGAACTCACACATCTACCGCCGCAAGGACCTACCCCTCCCCCGTCTCCTCCGCCCCCCCACCCCCCCCACTCCGCGCGCTTCTCTTCTCTTGGGCATTTCAGCAGCAACTAGCTTCCCAGGAGGAGGAGGGCAAAGGAGTATTTCTCTTACCCAGTCTGAAAGGAAGGTCTTTGCCTTTTCTCTTAGGGCCTGATCAGGTCCGAAAGCGCAGGTTTAAAGATTTGAATTGGGGTGCATGCTGTCTTGTGTGTAGAGACAATATCAAATGGATGCCTCAGATCCTTAAGACCATGGAAGTAACTGAAGGAGATTTCTAGCATGCAAGTTGTTTGAAAGGCAGCAGTACCTGTTTAAAAATGCAAGCTCCAGAATTAGCGAAGGAACCTGTGGTTATTAAAGAGGGGCAAATAGCATCTTCCTGTAATTTGGATCCTGATGTCGTTTTATGAGTACTAGGGAGAATAGTCTACCCTTAGGATGGTGATAGAGTATGTCTTCATTTCAGTGTGACTCTGAATATGTGTTCATTTGCAGCTTGTGCTTTTAGCTGGTCTAGTTCCTTTATTTTCTTACTGAAAATCAATACTGCCACCTTTTACGACTATGTCTCCTTGAGTCACAGACATTGCACACATTATACTTAAATGGTTTCTCACTCTTAGATTTTCACTGAAAGTATTAAGTCATACAGGGTGGGCCACGGCAGCCTCACCTTTATGGATGAGTACAGGATGCTCAGTGCCTGCTGAGGGTTAGAGACCAAGGAAAGTGAGATCTGGTTGTTTGCACATAAAGATCTATGCTTTCTTCTTCACTCAGATGCTCCAAAATAGAACCTTGTACTTATTTTTTGAAAAATTACCTCTTTTGTTATTTAAATCAAAGTAACAGTTTTGTTTGCTTTCTCAAATACATATCATGAAACATATTTTGTTCTGATATTTTCTTGTGCACTTGCTTTCAGTTAGAAAGGGGGCTTTGCTTCCAGTGAAATTTTTTTGTGATATTCTCTTGCCCCTTTGAAACATCTACAAACATTTTAGTGAAATAATATTTATGAAAGTGCTATGGAAAATTAAATTAGCATAACAATGTAATTTTATTTTCATTCAAGCTCATCTGTCCTATGTTGTCTACACTATGATGTTTCAAGTAGTTTGATGTTAATTTCTAATTAGATATTTAAAATCTAAAAACCCATAACAAATATAACCCAGTATGTTATTGCCACACAAAGCATGAAAATGTAATGTTGACTTTATGATAGACAACATTCTGAACACATGTGACACCTTCAGATTTAGATGTTGCAGAGATTAGGATGAGTGTATCATGTGAAATTCAAAGGTGATATATGGTAGTTTGACCCCTTTGATCTGTCTAATCAAATGGATGACTACCATTTTTATTATGTTAAAAAATGAATAATTATAATGGAGATCATATGCATGAGAACAGCCTACTGTTATTTTGCTCATGCTTTAAAAGCCAATCCAGTATTAAGGCCATAAATAAATTATGGCTTCAAATGGTACGCATATTCAGTCATCCCAATAACAAAGTGTGGACTCTGTCCAGACTTCAGAGGCATTGCTTAATCTGAAAGTCAATAACACAATGTAAAGTGACAGATAGAGAATATATTTCCACTCAATTTGCTAAAAATGAGAATAGTTTACCTCTCCTTTTCTAGTTTAAAGGCTACAGGACTAATCCCCAGATTGGACAAGAGAAAAGTGACAGAAATTGAATGATTAAGGATTGGAATACATTCAACCCATCTTTAAATTTGATTGCTGTTATTGGTTGGTTGATACTTAAGATGAATACCCATTAAGAAATAAATGTATGTGAGGGAATTCTCCCATTCTTAAGGCATGATTAGAAGATACAAGGAAGTTATGTTTATACCATGAATTCTAGATTTTGAACTCTACTTGTAAATTTCAGGAAAAAGTAAAATTTCTGGGCCCTGCGTAGAATGTTGTCTTATTAGCTGCAAATAGTGTCTTGGTTCTTAGAATCTTTCGCCTCCTGTTCTGCCTCATAACACCTATGGCTTTAGAATGCATTAGGTTTGGGAAAGAATGGAAGTCTTATTCTCTGTAGGATCCCATATTTACTTTAGGTATAATGTAAAAGTGAAGGTTATGATCTAGCAAAGAAGAGGAGCATGGGGCCACTTTTCAACTCTAACCCACTCTGCTCTGTCAGCCCTCCCTGGGGCTGGATCACTTTGAGAGTCACCATTTAATACAGTTTGGCTATCCCAGAAGACGGTGTAACATTAGGCTGGTGTCCTTTGGTGGTATATGCCTTGATTGACTTCCCCCCCCCCCCCACAAAGTTAGAGAGTTGCAGTGGCTACTCCGCTAAGTCGCCTGGCCTGATGTCAGTTGTGTGTGTAGAAGTTCCTGATGCTGTTTATGGAGATGGGGGTGTCTTATTTTCTCTCCTGCTTGTTCAGTTAGCTTTTGCCACAGTGTGGTTAAGAGTGGGGCTCTGGTTAGATAGGCCTGGGCAAAGGACCCACAGTCACCAGGATGTACATTCACAGTCCTCCATAAGGAGTTGCAGGTTTAGTGGGTGATTCAAGGAGACAGTCCCTGCCTATACTCCAGTGATGCACAGTCCCCTTATGGCAGGGGTTCAGTAAGTACTACAAAAGAAATTTTTCTTCACTCTTCTTACCTGTGCAGGTTGGCAGGTGTCTTAGTTCGGTCTGCTATAACAGACTGGGTGGCTTTTAAACATTCATTTCTCACAGTTCTGGAAGCTGGGAAGTCCAGGATCAAGGCACAGGCAGATTTGGTGTCTGGTAGGTCCTGCTTCCTGGTTCATAGATAGCCGTCTTTTTGCTGAGTCCTCACGTGGTGGTGGTGGTGCTGGTGGTGGTGATGGGGGAGCTCTCTGACGACTATCTTGTTCATGTGGACTCCAGCCTTATTACCTGATCACCTCCCAAAGGCCCCACCTCCAAATGCCAGCATATTGAGGATTGGGTTTCAACGCGTGAATTCGGCTGGGGTGGAGGGGGGCATAAGCATCCAGATATCCAATCCGTAGCAGCAGGGTATTTTCCACATCTTAGTTGCCTGGCCTGCTGGGAGCTCCATCCTGATACTTGTTTTCATGATTGTCAAGTCAGCTGAAGGGAAGCTGGTGAATCATGTAATGCCTTACGGTACTTCTACCCAGAAGTGGTGCATCTATTTGGCTCATGATAGTTGGCCAAAGAAAGTTTCCTGGCCAAGGCTTTCTTGAAAGGGTGAGGAAGGTGCATTCAACCAAGACCCAGAAGAAGGAGAAAGAGAACATCCATGACTAGCTCATAAGGATGACCATGAGACATAAAGCTCTTAGCACAGCATATGGCCCATGCTCAGTGCTCAACACACAATACCTATAGGTATAATTGCTCAGGTGTTGCCTGGCTGAGCCTACGCTCTCCACCCAAAGAGCTTCCAGATTTCATATTTGAGATCAGCCTGCCTGAATTATAGTTCTGGACCCAGAAGTGTATGGATCCTTTTGTCAGCAAAGCCAGCTCACCATTCCTGGCCTGTTAAGTTGCCTCTTTGCCTGGCTTCTGGTCCATTTTCTGGGGGCTTCTTTCCTGGGCCACTGGGCCCCTGTTTGTTCCCTGCCTGGCCATTCTGAGGCTGACTCTTGTTCTCGCTCTCTCTGTGGGCTCTGCTAGTGGAGACCAACTCCTTGCCCTGTCCCCAACTTCTGCTTTCCTTCCCAGCTTTGCACTGGTGGTGGTATTTATCTGCATCGTGGCTCAGAAAGCCTATTTAAAATGGAAAGAGAAAGCAGAAGAGAGAAACTGTAAAGAGTAGAAGACAGAATCCTTAATGTTCACACTTGTAGTGAGCCCTAGTGTTTTGCTTGGTTTAGTAAGTGCCTCACTAAAAAACAAAAAGTTGTCTTCTCTAAGTGTGAATTTTCACACTTAAATAGAGTTTATGTTACCAGTGAATAGTAGATAAATGCCAAGTGCACACTTGCCTCCTGGAATAAATTATTCACATGATGAGCAAAGAAGAATAAATGGATTGGAGCAAACTTGGTCACCGTGGTCTAGGCTCATATTATGTAATGTTATTTATGTCCCACAGAGCAGATTCGTGAAAGTAATTATACTTCACAGAGCAGATCAGTAAAACACCAAAAGACAAAGTTCAACCTAAGGGAATGCATCTTTAAAATGTACCATTAAAAATCAACCAACTAACCAACGAAACAAACAAATGAACAAGGAGAAAATATCCTTTTTTATGTTTATGTATTTTTGGCCAGACTGGATAATTTTAGTCTGGCAAACATTTAAGAACAGTAACATTTACCAGGATTATTTACTATGACTTTAGATAAACAGAATAGGCTGAGGCAGAATTCTCTGCCTCTCTAACCCATGCATCAAGAAATGAACGTCTAGTTGTCTCTTGAGTGTGTTCTAATGCATCTCAGTATTGTGTCCATTATTGTATTTGTCATTACTTTAGGTGGCATATATTTATTCTACTAATGGACAGTGGGTTGACACTTCAGTTTGTTTTGAAGAAACTTTGACTTCTTTGAACTCTGTTGGGTATGGCTTATTGAGTTATTTTAACATAATCACTGTCAGTGATATATTAAATATATTTAACTTGAGAAGCTCAAGACTAGTGAACCTAAGATTCCTTTATTCTTCCCTTCTTCCATGTAATAGCCACTACCTATTTCCTCTGGCTAGTTTCTCTGAAAGTTTTCACTTCTCCTCACAGATTTCTGTATCTGTCTCAGGTTTAAACCTATGTAACAGTTTCCAGTTCTTCTGTTCTGGCTCTAAAGGTCAAGAAATCTGATGAATCTTTTGAATTTCTGGAACAAGGCAGTAACTATAATATGTTATGTTCTTGTGCTGAATTGACTGATAAATGGCATAGTTAGGCAGAGAGAGAATTTGTGGTAAAGTAGCAACCCAGAGATGTTGCTTCAAGTGTATGTGTTGGGGACATTTAAAGTTACTGATTGTCTCAAATTCATACCTACATAAATTGTGCTGTGAGAGTACAACATAAATGTTGAGTTACAGTTGAAATGCCACACAGTGGTTGTGAAGAGACAGACCTTTTTACCAAAAACATATGTTTAAATTTTTCTCAGAAACAGACAAAAGAGCCCAGTTTCTAAAATCACAAATCAAGCTGTTAAGCAGGGCTTATGAAGCAGAATGAAGAACATGGGAAACTTTCCCAGGTGGACTTATATACATTGGAAAATCTCACTGATGCCTAACATATGAAGTGGGCCCAAGCTGGACTACCTGACTGGGTATCATGGGACTGGATGTCATGGCAATTGGGTGATAAATATGGTTTTTTATCCTCTAGAGTAGATGGTGAAACTTGTGAACATATTCTTTTTCTGAGTTGAGCTATAATTGTGCTCCTGCCAATAAGTTGTTAGGGCTCTTACAGGTATAACATGAGGAATTAAATTGAGAAGATGGGACTCATTGAAGTAAAGAAAGCGCTAATTGATACAGTCATCATCAACAGATATTTATTGAGAGTGACTTTTATGTGAAAGACACTTTGTTAGGAGATTATGAGGACTTTCATTCAACAAGCATTTATGTGATGTATACTGTGTTCCCAACAGTAGAGAGTATACAAAGACCAAAGCAAGTCTTTGCCCTCTCTCAAGATGCTTACAATTTTATAAATATAGTTATAATATGATTACGGTGTTATGAATAATACAGAAAAATACAAAGTAGCATAAAACCCTGTCTTCAAAGGACTTGTTTAGTCAAGGATAAAATAGGTAATGAATCCTGTCGTATATTGATGACATATTGTAACAAAGTTAAATTTATTCCAGTAATACAAAGTTGATATAAAATTCAAAAGTCAGTGTAATTTATCACATTAACAGAATGAAAGTAAACCCATATCTCAATAAATGAAGTAAAAGTGTTTGATGAAATTCTATACTTAGGCATGATAAAATTCTCAACAAACTGGAAATAAAAGGAAACTTCATTTTTCTGATAAAGAGTTTCTTTAAAAAGAATCACAGTTAATGGTGAAATATTTAAAAATATCTCCCTGGATAGTGAGGCATAGATGTCCATCATCATCACGTCTGTTCACCATTGTACAGGAGGTCATAGCCAATGCAGTAAGGCAAGAGTAAGAATTCAAAGGAAGTAGTTAAATTATCATTAGCAGATGACATTATTTTGTACATCTGAACAAAATAAACTACAGATAACTTAATGAATTAATAATGTCACTGGATTTATCATAGCCACTGGATACAAAGTTACTATACAAAATTAAATTATGAAAAAAACAATTCCGAAATAAAACTAAAAACTGTTAACCATCTACATTAGCATAAAAATATCAAATACTTAAGGAGATTGATAAGACTTCTTTATAATTTTCTCCCAGATTGATCTATAGAGTAGATACAATTCCAATTAAAATCCCAACAAGTTTGTGTATGTTGAAAAGTGATTCTAAAATTTGTATGAAAATGCAAAAGGCCAAGAATAGAGAAGACAATCTTGATGAAGAACAACTTAGTCGACTGTTTCCAGATAGCAAATCTAGATTAATTAAAGCAATGTGGTATTGGTGTAAGGATAATTGAATAGATCAATCAACAGAAAGTGCAGAAACAGACCTGTGTATATGTTATTATAGACAGGTTCTTGATTTATGACAAAAGTGACAGGCACAGAAGTGCACTGGGAAAAAGATGGTCTTTTTAAAAAATGGCGTTGAGTCAGTCGTATATCTGTATTAAAAAAATGTGGTTTCTCTTTCATACTATACACAAAGGTGGTCAAAGAAAGCTTCACCCTAGGCAAAGTTTTGTACTGGGTCTTCGGAGCCTAGGAAGAAGAGCTGCTGGATATAGGACTGGCCTGAACCAAGGCTTTTCAGTGGAATCTGGTCAACAGAAAGCCTGTTTGGAAGACCAGTGGGTGAACAAGTATGACTAGAGGACAGGGTTTGTTTAAGTGAGTGTTGCGTGTGAAAACACCCACAGTGGTAGATTAGGACAAGACCACGGAGGACTTGAGGATTTGAATTGTAATAATGCTGATGATGTTCAGCTTTATTCTGTAAGCAAACAGGAGGTATTTCAGTAGGCACTTCAGTTAGCAAGTCTGGGTTTCAGAAAACCTGCTGGTGGCTCGCAGTGTTGAGGAAGAAGAGCCTGGCTTGCAGCGGGGACCAGTGTAAATTCTCTTTTAGTGGTAGGGATAGGAAGTAACAAAAGAGTATGGTGAAAAGTAGAAAAATTGAGGAACAGATGTAAGAAATATTGTGAAATGAGAGTTCATGGGGGGAGTTCCTTGGTGGTCTAGTGGTTAGGATTTGGTACTTTCACTACTGTGCCCCGGGTTCAATCCTGGTTGGGACACTGAGATCCCACAAGCCGTGCCACATGCCCCCC
>NW_006789458.1:2033994-2036379 GCF_000442215.2 Lipotes vexillifer | reverse complement strand
CCCCCCCCCCCCCGCCAAAAAATAAAAAACTGCTACTCCAGTAAACACACAAATGAAACAGCCTTATTAAAAAAAACAAAAAAGTTCATGGGACATGGTGCTTGACTGGATGTGGGGAGTCTGAGAAAGCTCATCCATTCAGCAAATATTTGTTGAGTGCCAGCATGTCCCAGGAATTGTGATTGGCGTGATGGGTACAAGGATGAATGGGGAAAATTCCAGAAATGCCTTGAGAGTTGGAATTCTGCCTTACTCATCTTGTATCTTGGACACAAGCCCTTGTTATTGTCTTGATCCATATTATCAATATTATTATGATGATTATTAACAAACAGTCTAATTTCTGCTCTCTGCAAGGAGCTGAGCTTAAGGCTTGAGAAAATTCAAATGTCTGTGATTGGGCCTTTGACATCAAGTTGCATATGGTCTAGTTCTCCAGAACTCAGCTTAAATGTTTTCACTTCTAAACCTAAAGTCTGGTTAAATACCCCTTTCATGTTGTCCCATAACATCATGGGCAAGCATCTGTTATAGCACTTAATACACTGTTTTTTAAAAAATTCCCTGATTAATTGTGTATATTTTGACCTCATTAGAAAGCTTGAGGACAGCAGTGGTTTCTTATTTATAACAATGTACCCTTAATGCCCAGCACAGTGCCTGGTGGACATCCAATATTGACTGACTTGACTGTTGAAACAATGAATGAATGAATATGTGCTAGGGAGGCAGGACTTACACACAAGTGAAAGAATGAGATGGCATACACTACTTACGCTACTTGACAGACAAATGCTAAGATGTTAAATGCAACAAGAGTTCAGTGGAAAGAAACACCAGAAGCTCCATGAGAAACTCCCAAAAAGGGTTATGATTAAATGTCAGCTGGAGAAGATAACAGACAAGGCTGTATCTAAACCATCTGTAGTTTGTTTGACATCCTATCCAGTTTTTTAAGACCTGGGAAGTGAGAGTTTTAGCGACACTTTAGTGACCTATTCCAATATCTAATGCTATTGTTTACATGAATTCTTTTTTTTTAGTTTTTATTTCTATATGTCTTTGTTTTTATTAGTCAAGAAGAATATTAATTTTTAAATTTTTCACAAGTACTTTGGTCTAACTTTTTGCCATGTCTAAATCTGCTGGTTCATTATTTGGCCTCTGCCCTGTTCTGGCTGAGTGCACTTGATCAGAGATTGTGAGATTACTCTACAGCAGGGAATGTGTCAAAACTGCCAAAATCCCCTTAAAGACCTGCCACTCTTGATCATTAAGAATCTCCTACTATGACTTCCTGACTTGTCTGTTTCCAAACTTTTTTCATTCCCTAAGTTCTTCTTGCTGCAATCCATGACTTGTGCACACGTTGCTTAAAACCTGTCCTGTAAGATTCCTAATGCATCTTTTTTTGAAAAATAAACTTTTATTCTGGAATAACTTTAGATTTATGGAAAAGTTGTAGAGATAGTAAAGGCATTTCCTATACATACCTCACCCCAGTTTCAGTTTCCCTTAGTGTTAAATTCCAAACTCCAGACTTCATTAGAATTTCACCAGTTTTTAATGTCCTTTTTCTGTTCTAAGATCCAGTCCAAGATAACACATTGCATTAAGTTGTCCTGTGTCCTCAGTCGGCCTCTGGTCTGTGATAGTTTCTCAGGCTTTCCTCATTTTTTTATGGCCTTGACAGTTTTTGTTTTCAGCCTAATTGAGGTATAATTGACTAATAAAATTGTAAGGTATTTAAAGGTTTCCCACCATTGAGTTAATGAAAACATCCATCACCTCATATATTTATTTTTTTCATGTGTGTGTGAGAACATTTAAGTTCTATTCTGTAAGCAAAATTCAGTTATATCACAGTGCTGTCATTGGTAATCACTATGTTTATATTGATCTTTAGACCTTATTCATCTTATAACTGAAAGTTTACACTTTTACCAACCTTTCCATATTTTCCCCATTCCGCAGGCCCTGGCAACCACTTTTCTACTCTCTGAGTATATGAGTTTGAGTGTTTTTTTATTTAGATTTTACATATAAGTGATATCATGCAGTATTATCTTTCTCTGGCTTACCTTACTTAGCATAATTCCCTCAAGTTCCTCCATACTGTTGCAAATGAAAGGATTTCCTTTTTACTCATGGCTGAATAATATTCTATATATTTGTATATTGCATCTTATTTGTTTATTCATCTGCTTATGGACGCTTAGGTTCTTTTCACATCATGGCTATTGGAATTAATGCTGCAGTGATCATGGAAGTGCAGATATCTCTTCAATATCCTGTTTTCATTTCCTTTGGGTAAATACTCAGAAGTGGGATTGCTAGATCATACGGTAGTTGCATTTTTAATTTTTTTTTTTTTTTTTTTTTTGC
>NW_006789458.1:1980294-2033457 GCF_000442215.2 Lipotes vexillifer | reverse complement strand
TTGCGGTACGCGGGCCTCTCACTGTTGTGGCCTTTCCCGTTGCGGAGCACAGGCTCCGGACGCGCAGGCCCAGCGGCCATGGCTCACGGGCCCAGCCGCTCCGCAGCATGTGGGATCTTCCCGGACCGGGGCACGAACCCGTGTCCCCTGCATCGGCAGGCGGACTCTCAACCACTGTGCCACCAGGGAAGCCCGCATTTTTAATTTTTTGAGGAGTTTGCATACTGTTTCTCATAGAGGCTTTACCAATTTATATTCCCACCAATAGTGCTGTAGTATTTCCTTTTCTCTGTATGTTTACTAGCACTTGTTATTTGTTGTCTTTTTTATTATAGTCATCCTAACAGGTGTTAGGTGATATCCCATTCTGGTTTTAATCTGCATTTCCCTGATGATTAGTGATGTTGAGCATATTTTCATTTACCTGTTGGCCATCTGTATGTCTTCTTAGGAAAAATGTCTATTCAGACACTCTGCCCATTTTTTAAAGAGTTGTTTGTTCTTTGCTGTTGAGTTGTATGAATTCTTTGGTTATTAACTCTTTATCAGATATATGATTTGCAAATATTTTCTCCCATTTGGTAGGTTGCTTTTTCATTTTGTTGATGGTTTCCTTGCTGTGCAGAAGCTTTTTAGTTTGATGTAGTCCCACTTGTTTATTTCTGCTTTTGATGCCTTTACCTTTGATGTCAAATTGAAAACATTAACACCAAGACAGATGTCGTGGAGCTTACAGCCTATGTTTTCTTCTAGAAGTTTTATGATTTCAGGTCTTGCATTCAAATCTTTAATCCATTTTCAATTATTTTTGTGTATAGTGGTCCAGTTTCATTCTTTTGCATGTGGCTGGCCAGTTTCCCTAACACCATTTATTGAAGAGACCATACTTTCCCTGGTGTACAGTCTTGGCTTCTTTGTCTTAAATTAACTGACCACATATGCATGGGTTTATTTCTGGGCTCTCTGTTCTGTTCTGTTGATCTATGTGTCTGCTTTTATGCCAACACCATACTGTTTTGGTTAGTATAGCTTTGTAAAATAGTTTGAAATCAGGGAGTGTGCTCTTTCTTTCTCAAATTGTTTTGGCTATTTGGGGTCTTCTGTGGTTCCTTATGCATTTTAGGATTCTTCTCTTTGAAAAATGCTATTGGAATTTTGATAGGGATTGCTTTGAATCTGTAGGTTTCTTTGGGTTGAGTGGACATTTTAACAATGTTAATTCTTCCAATCTATGAGCATGGAATAGCTTTCCATTTACTTGTGTCACCTTCAGTTTCTTTCAACAGTGTCTTATAGTTTTCAGTGTATAGTTGTTTCACCTCCTTGGTTAAATTTATTCCTAGGTATTTTATTCTTTTGGCTGTGATTATAAATGAGATTGTTTTCTTAATTTCTCTTTCTGTTAGCTCATTATTACTGTATATAAACACAACAGATTTTTGTTTGTTGATTTTGTACCCTGCAACTTAACTGTATTTGTTTATTTCTAACAGTTTTTTGGTGGAGTCTTTGTAGTTTTCTATATATAATATCATGTCATCTGCAGATAGAGACAATTTTACTTCTTCCTTTCCAATATAGATGCCTTTTACTTCTTTTTCCTGCCTAGTTGCTGTGGCTAGGACTTCCAATACTGTTTTGAATAAAAGTGCTGAGAGTGGCCATCCTTGTTTTTGTTCCTGTTCTTGCTCTTAGAAGAAAGAGCAATTCTAATTTTATTTATTTTAGTTCTCTACCTTTTTTCTTGGTAAGTCTGCCTAAAGGTTTGTCTATTTTGTTTATCTTTTCAAAAAACCAGCTCTTAGTTTCATTGATCTTTTCTATTTTCTTTTTAGCATCTATTTCATTTGTTTCCATTCTGTTATTTGTTATCTCCTTTCTTCTATTAACTTTGGATTCAGTTCCTTTTCTAGTTCCTTGAGGAGTAAAGTTAGGTTGTTTATTTATTTGAGATCTTCTTTCTTAATGTAGACATTTACTGTTATGAACTTCCTTCTAAAACTGCTTTTGCTGCATCACATAAGCTTTGATACGTTGTATTTCCTTTTCATGTGTCTCAATATAGTTTGATTTCCTTTTTTCAAAAATTTTTATTTTATATTGGAGCATAGTTGATTAACAATGTTGTGTTAATTTCAAGTGTATAGCAAAGTGATTCAGTTATACATGTATCTATTCTTTTTCAAATTCTTTTCCCATTTAGCTTATTACAGAATACTGAGCAGTGTTCCCTGTGCTATTCAGTAGGTCCTTGTTGGTTATCTATTTTAAATATAGTAGTGAGTACATGTCAATCCCGGACTCTCAATCTATCCTTCCCCCCCACCAACCTTCCTCCTTGGTAACCATAACTTCCTTCTCTAAGTCTGTGAATCTATTTCTGTTTTGTAAATAAGTTCATTTGTATCTTTTTTTTTTAGATCCTGCATATAAGCGATGTCATATGATATTTGTCTTTCTCTGTCTGACTTGCTTCACTTAGTATGATAATCTCCAGGTCCGTCCATGTTGCTGCAGATGGCATTATTTCATTCTTTTTAAAGGCTGAGTAATATTCCATTGTGTATATGTACCACATCTTCATCCATTCATCTTTCGATGGCTGTTGTAAACAGCACTGCAGTGAATATTGGGGTGCATGTATCCTTTTAAACCATGTTTTTCTCTGGATATATGCCCAGGAGTGGGATTGCTGGATCATATGGTAGCTCTACTTTTAGTTTTTTAAGGGACCTTCATACTGTTCTCCATAGTGGCTGTACCAATTTACATTGCCACCAACAGTGTAGGAGGGTTTCTTTTTCTCCACACCTCTTCAACCTTTATTGTTTGTAGACTTTTGGATGATGGCCATTCTAACTGGTGTGAGGTGATATCTCATTGTAGTTTTGATTTGCGTTTCTCCAGTAATTAGTGATGTTGAGCATCTTTTCGTGTGCCTCTTGTCCGTCTGTATGTCTTCTTTGGAGAAATACCTATTTAGGTCTTCTGCCCATTTCTTTCTTTCTTTCTTTATTTTTGAGCCACATGAGCTGTTTGTAAATTCTGGAGACTAATCCACTATCAGTTGCATCTTTTGCAGAATATTTTCTCCCATTCTGTGGGTTGTCTTTCATTTTGTCTGTGGTTTCCTTTGCTTTGAAAAAGCTTTTGCATTTAATTAAGTTCCATTTGTTTATTTTTGTTTTTATTTCCATTACTCTAGGAAGTGCATTGAAGAAGATATTGCTGCAATTTATGTCAAAGAGGGTTCTATGTTTTCCTTTAAGAGTTTTATAGTATCCGGTGTTACTTTTAGGTCTGTAATGCATTTGGAGTTTATTTTGTGTATGGTGTTAAAGAATGTTCTAATTTCATTTTTTCACATCTGGCTGTCCAGTTTTCACAGCGTCATTTATTGAAGAGACTGTTTTTCCTCAATTATATAGTCTTGCCTCCTTTGTTGTAGATTAATTGGCCATAGGTGCCTGAGTTTATTTTTGGGCTTTCTATACTGTTACATTGATCTATATTTCTGTTCTTATGCCAGTATAATACTACTTTGATGACTGTAGCTTTGTAATATAGTCTGAAGTCAGGGAGCCTGATTCCTCCAGCTCCATTTTTCTTTCCCAAGATTGCTTTGGCTATTCATGTTCTTTTGTGTCTCTGTACAAATTTAAGATTTTATGTTTTAGTTCTGTGAAAAATGCCATTGGTAATTTGATAGGGATTGCATTGCATCTGTAGATTGCCTTGGGTAGTATAGTCATTTTGGCAATATTGATTCTTCCAATCCAAGAACATGGTATATCTCTCCATCTGTTTGTGTCATCTTCTACCTTTTTCATCAGTGTCTTACAGTTTTCAGAGTATGGGTCGTTTGTCTCCTTAGGTAAGTTTATTCCTAGGTATTTTATTCTTTTTGATGTGATGGTAAATGGGATTGTTTCCTTAATTTCTCTTTTGATCTTTCATTGTTGGTGTATAGAAATGCTACAGATATCCAGCAACTTTACCAAATTCATTGATGAGCTCTAATAGTTTTCTGGTGGCATCATTAGGATTTTCTATGTATAGTATCATGTCATCTGCAAACAGTGACAGTGTTACTTCTTCTTTTCCAATTTGGGTTTCTTTTATTTCTTTTTTTTTTGAATTTTATTTTATTTTTATACGGGTGGTTCTTATTAGCTATCTACTTTATACAAATTAGTGTATATATGTCAATCCCAATCTCCCAATTCATCCCACAACCACCCTTCCCCCACCCCGCTTTCCCCCCTTGAGTCCATATGTTTTTCCTCTACATCTGTGTCTCTATTTCTGCCTTGCAAAGCAGTTCATCTCTACCATTTTTTAAGATTCCACATATGCGTTAATATACGATATTTGTATTTCCCTTTCTGACTTTTACTTCACTCTGTATGACAGTCTCTAGGTCCATCCACGTCTCTACAAATGACCCAATTTCGTTCCTTTTTATGGCTGAGTAATATTCCATTGTATATATGTACCACATCTTCTTTATCCATTTGTCTGTCGATGGGCATTTAGGTTGCTTCCATGACCTGGCTATTGTAAATAGTGCTGCAGTGAACACTGGGGTACATCTGTCTTTTTGAATTATGGCTTTCTCTGAGTATATTCCTAATAGTGAGATTGCTGGGTCATATGGTTATTCTATTTTTAGTTTTTTAAGGAACCTCCATACTGTTCTCCATAGTGGCTGTATCAACTTACATTCCTACCAACAGTGCAAAAGGGTTCCCTTTTCTACATACCCTCTCCAGCATTTGTTGTTTGTAGATTTTCTGATTATGCACATTCTAACCGGTGTGAGGTGATACCTCATTGTAGTTTTGACTTGCATTTCTCTAATAATTAGTGATGTTGAGCATCTTTTCATGTGCCTCTTGGCCATCTGTATGTCTGCTTTGGAGAAATGTCTACTTAGGTCTTCTGCCCATTTTTGGATTGGATTGTTTGTTGTTTTGATATTGAGCTGCATGAGCAGTTTATATATTTTGGAGATTAATCCATTGTCTGTTGATTCGTTTGCAAATATTTTCTCCCATTTTGAAGGTTGTCTTTTCGTCTTGTTTATAGCTTCCTTTGCTGTGCAAAAGCTTTTAAGATTCATTAGGTCCCATTTGTTTATTTTTGTTTTCATTTCCATTACTCAGAGGTGGGTGGATCAAAAAAGATCTTGCTGTGTTATGTCAAAGAGTGTTCTTCCTATGTTTTCCTCTAAGAGTTTTGTAGTGTCCGGTCTTACATTTAGTCTGTAATCCATTTTGAGTTTATTTTTGTGTATGGTGTTAGGGAGTGTTCTAATTTCATTCTTTTACATGTAGCTGTCCAGTTTTCCCAGCACCACTTATTGAAGAAACTGTCTTTTCTCCACGGTATATCCTTGTCTCCTTTATCATAGATTAGTTGACCATAGGTGTGTGGGTTTACCTCTGGGCTTTCTATCATGTTCCATTGATCTGTATTTCTATTTTTGTGCCAGTAGCATATTGTCTTGATTACTGTACCTTTGTAGTATAGTCTGAAGTCAGGGAGTCTGATTCCTGCAGCTCTGTTTTTTTCCCTCAAGATTGCTTTGGCTATTCATGTCTTTTGTGTCCCCATACAAATTTTAAGATTTCTTCTTCTAGTTCTGTAAAAAATGCCATTGGTAATTTGATAGGGATTGCATTGAATCTGTACATTTCCTTGGGCAGTATAGTCATTTTCATAATATTGATTCTTCCAGTCCAAGAACATGGTATATCTCTCCATCTATTTGTATCATCTTTAATTTCTTTCATCAGTGTCTTATAATTTTCTGCATACAGGTCTTTTTCATTTCTAATTTTATCGATTTGAGTCATCTCCCTCTTTTTCTTGATGCGTCTGGCTAAAGGTTTATCAATTTTAGTTATCTTCTCAAAGAAGCACCTTTTAATTTTATTGATCTTTGCTATTGTTTTTTGTTTCTATCTAATTTATTTCTGCTCTGATCTTTATGATTTCTTTCCTTCTACTAACTTTGGGTTTTGTTTGTTCTTCTTTCTCTAGTTCCTTTAGGTGTAAGGTTAGATTGTTTATTCGAGAGTTTTCTTATTTCTCTATATAAGATTATATTGCTATAAACTTCCCTGTTAGAACTGCTTTTACTGCATTCCATACATTTTGGATCATTGTGTTTTCATTGTAATTTGTCTCTAGGTATTTTTTGATTTCCTCTTTGATTTCTTCAGTGATCTGTTGGTTATTTAGTTACGTATTGTTTAGCCTCCATGTGTTTGTGTTTTTGACGTTTTTTCCTCTGTAATTTATTTCTAATCTCATAGTGTTGTGGTTGGAAAAGATGCTTGATATGATTTTAATTTTCTTGAATTTACCAAGGCTTGCTTTGTGGCCCAGCATATTGTCAGTCCTGGTGAATGTTCCAAGTGCCCCTGAGAGGAATATGTATACTGCTGCTTTTGGATGGAATGCTCTATAAATATCCATTGTCTAGTCTAATGTGTCATTTAAAGCCTGTGTTTCCTTATTGGTCTTCTATCTGTATAATCTGTCCATTGATGAAAGTAGGGCTTTAAAAGTCCCCCACTATTATTGTGTTACTGTTTATTTCTCTTTTTATGGCTGTTAGTATTTGCCTTATATATTGTGGTGCTCCTCTGTTGCATGCATACATATTTACAATTGCTGTATCTTCTACTTGGATTGATCCCTTGATCGTTATATACTGTCCTTCTTTGTTTCTTATAACAGTCTTTATTTTGAAGTCTATTTTATATGATATGAGTATTGCTATTCTAGCTTTCTTTTGATTTCCATTTGCATGGAATACCTTTTTCCAAACCCTCACTTTCAGTCTGTATGTGTCCCTAGATCTGAAGTGGGTCTCTTGCAGACAGAATTTATATAGGTGTTGTTTTTGTATCCATTCCACCAGCCTATGTCTTTTGGCTGGAGCATTTAATCCATCTACATCTAAGGTAGTTATTGATATGTATTTTCCTATTGCCAGTTTCTTAATTGTTTTAGTTTTTTTTTTTTTTTTGTGGTACGCAGTCCTCTCACTGTTGTGGCCTCTCCTGCTGCGGAGCATAGGCTCCAGACGCGCAGGCTCAGTGGCCATGGCTCATGGGCCCAGCCGCTCCGCGGCATGTGGGATCTTCCTGGAGGGGCATGAACCCGTGTCCCCTGCATTGGCAGGCGGACTCTCAACCACTGCGCCACCAGGGAAACCCTTTTGGATTTTTTTTTTGTAGGTCTTTTATCTTCCCTTCCTCTTTTGTTTTCTTCTCTTGTGATTTGATGTCTAACTTTAGTACTGTTTGTGGATTTCTTTTCCTTTTTTATGTATCTATTTTAGATATTTGATTTGCGGTTACCAAGAGTTTTTGATATAGCAGTCTATCAAAGATTGTTTTAAGTTGCTGGTCTTTTAATTTCTAATGCATTTCCAATATCCTGCATTTGTGCTCTTTTCTTCTCAGAATTGCTTGTTTTGATATCATATTTTTGTTCAGACAGTTTCCTACATTTACTTTATGTTTGCCTTAACCAGTGAGCTTTCCCACTTTTAATTTTCTTGTTTCTAGTTGCCTTTCTTTTCCATTAGAGAAGTTCCTTTAGTATTTGTTGCAAAGCTGGCCTGGTGGTGGTGAATCTTCTTAGCTTTTGTTTGTCTGTAAAGCTTTTGATTTCTCTGTTGAATCTGAATGAAGGCCTTGTTGTGTAGAGTGTTCTTGGTAGTAGCTTCTTCCCTTTTATCGCTTTAAATATATCATGCCACTCCCTTATGGCCTGTAGAGTTTCTGCTGAGAAATCACTGATAACCTTATGGCAGTTCCCTTCTATGTTATTTTTTGATTTTCCCTTGTTGCTTTTAATAATCTTTCTGTGCCTTTAATTTTTGTCAGTTTGTTTACTGTGTGTCTTGATGTGTTTCCCCTTGCGTCTGTCCTACCTGGGACTCTCTGTGCCTCTTGGACTTGGGTGACTGGTTCCTTTCCCGTGTTAGGGAAGTTTTCAGCTATTATTTCTTCAAATATTTTCTCAGGTCCTTTATCTCTCTCTTCTCCTTCTGGGACCCCTATAATGTAAATGTTGGTGCATTTAATGTTGTCCCAGAGGTCTCTTAGACTGTCCTCATTTCTTTACATTCTTTTTCCTTTATTCTGTTCTGTGGCAGTGATTTCCACCATTCTGTCTTCCAGCTCAGTTATCTGTTCTTCTGCCTCAGTTACTCTACTATTGATTTCTTCTAGCTGTAGAAGAAAAAAACTGTATTTTTCATTTCAGGTAGTTTATTGTTCCTCTCTGTTTGTTCTTTATTTCTCCCAGGTCTTTCTTAAACATTTCTTGTGTGTTCTCAATCTGTGCCTCCATTCTTTTTCTGAGATCTTGGATTATCTCCACTATCATTACTCTGAATTCTTTTTCCTGTAGTTTGCCTATCTCCACTTCACTTAGTTATTTTTCTGGGGTTTTATCTTGTTCCTCCACCTGGGACATATTCCTCTGCTGTCTCATCTTGTCTATATTTCTGTGATTGTGGTTTCCGTTCTGCAGGCTACAGCCTTGTTGTTCTTCTTGCTTCTGCTGTGTGTGCTCTGGTGGATGAGGCTGTCTAAGAGGCTTTTTCAGGCTTCCTCGTGGGAGGGACTGGTAGCTGCTCACTGTTGGGTAGAGCTCCGTGTTGTCCCTCTGGTGGGCAGAGCTGTGCTCAGGAAGACTTTAAGCAGCCTTTCTGCTGGTGAGTCGGGGTGTGTTCCCTCCCTTTTAGTTGTTTGGCCTGCAGCATCCCGACACTGGAGCCTACAGGCTGTTGGGTGGGGCTACGTCTTGGGGGGAAATGGCAGCTTCCAGGAGGGCTCATGTTAATGAGTACTCATCAGAGCTGCAGCTGCCATTGTCTTTTTCCCCATAGTGAGCCATAGCAGCACCCCCGTCTCTGCTGGAGACCCTCCAATACTAGCGTGTATGTCTGGCCCAGTCTCTTGTGAGGTCACTGGTTTTCTTCCTGGGTCCTGCTGTGCACTAGACCTTGTGTGCAACCTCCAGTAGTGGAGTTTCTGTTTACCCCAGTCCTGTGAAATTCCTGCAATCAAACCCCACTGTCCTTCAAAGCCAGATTCTCCGGGGGCTCCTCCTCCTGTTTCCAGACCCCCAGACTAGGAAGTCTGATGTGGGGCTCCGGACTTTCACTCCTGTGGGAGAACTTCTGTGGTATAATTATTTTCCAGTTTGTGGTCACCCATCCAGTGGGTATGAGATTTGATTTTATCTTGATTGCAACCCTCCTACTGTGTTGTTATGGTTTCTTCTTTATCTTTGGGTGTAGGTTATCTTTTTTTAGTAGGTTCCAGTGTTAATTTTTTTGTCTGTGGTTGTTCAGCAGTTAGTTGTTAATTTGGTGTTTTTGTAAAAAGGAGTGAGCTTACCTCCTTCTACTCTGCCATCTTGCTGGCCTCTCAGGGATCTGCTTAAAACAACTGCCTCTGCATTGCCTGTGTGCATTTCCATTTCACTGAGAGGGCTATGGCAACAGTCTTAAACAGAAAAATGAGAAACCTTGAGGGGCTCTTGCCTTATCCATTCTTCATGCTTCAGCAGCAGCTGCCAGTCCCCCTCTGCTCCCAGGACTCCACCTAGAGCCTCCAGGAACATTAGGCTCCTGTGGGCAGTGGCTGAGGCACCTGGCCATGGGGAATGCCACCTGTAATGCCTGCCAGTTGCTGGACCCACCATGTTCTCTTATTTCCTTTTTGATTTCTTCTTTGATCCAGTGGTTATTCAGTGCCTTTTAAAAATCTTCACATATTTGTGAATTTTCCTATTTTTTCCCTGTAATCAACTTCTAGTTTCATACCATTGTGGTTGGAAAAGATTCTTGATATGATTTCAGTCTTAAGTTTATTAAGACTAGTTTTTTGGTCTAATGTATTATTTATCCCGGAGAATGTACGTGTGCACTTGAGAAGAATGTATATCTACTAACGTTTGATGGAATGTTCTGTAAATGTCTGTGAAGTCCATCTGCTCTGGTGCATAGTTTAAATTAAATAATTCCTTAATAACTTTCTGTCTGGATGATCTGTCCATTTTTGAAAGTGAGGTATTGAAGTCCCTTAATATTATTGTTTTGCTCTCCCCTCAGGTCTGTAAGTATTTGCTTTATATATTCAGGTGCTCCTATGCTGGGTTTGGAAATACTTACAAATGTTACACTCTTTTATTGGATTAACCCCTTTATCATTATATAATGACTTTTTTTGCTTCTTATTACAATCTTTGGCTGAAAATTTACTTTGATATAAATATAGCCACCCCTGCTTTCTTTCAGTTTCTATTTGCATGGAATATGTTTTTCTATACCTTTACCTTCACCCTGTGTTTGTCCATACATCTGAAGTGAGTCTCTAGGCAGTATATCTCTTGCTTTTTGTATCCATTTAGTTACTCCGTGTCTTTTCACTGGATAATTTATTCCATTTACATTTAAAGTATTATTGATAGATATGGGTTTACTGGTGCAATTTTATTAATTGTTTTCTGGTTGTTTTAAATTTCTTTCCTTCTTTTGCTTCTTCACTTGTGATTTATTCATTTTCAGTAATGGTAATGCTTAGATTTTTTTCTTGTGATCGTTGTGTATCTATTATATGTTTCTGCTTTGTGATTACCATGAGGGATATATGAAATATCTTATATTTATAATAGTCTATTTTAAACTGATTTCAGCTTAAGTTTGAACTCATACTAAGGCTCTGTGGTTTTACTTCCCCTGCAAGTTTTGTGTTTTTGATGCCACTATTTACTTTTTTTATCTTATGTATCCATTAATAAATTTTTGTAGTTATAGTTATTTTTGTTCTTTTTTTTTTTTTTTGTGGTACGCGGACCTCTCACTGTTGTGGCCTCTCCCGTTGCGGAGCACAGGCTCCGGACGCGCAGGCTCAGTGGCCATGGCTCACGGGCCCAGCCGCTCCGCGGCATGTGGGATCCTCCCGGACTGGGGTACGAACCCGTGTCCCCTGCATCGGCAGGCGGACTCTCAACCACTGCGCCACCAGGGAAGCCCTATTTTTTGTTCTTTAACTTTAACTACTTTTATTCTTTAACTTTCATATTAGATTAAGAAATGATTTATCCTCCACCATTACAATAAAGAGTATTCTGAGTTTAGCTACATTTACTTTTACCATTGAGTTTTATACTTTCATATATCTTCCTATTACTAATTAGTGTATTTTTGTTTCAGCTTGTAATGAAGATTCATTGAACATTTCTTGTATATTTGATCTAGTGGTGATAAACTTCTTAACTTTTGCTTGCCTGGAAAACTCTTTATCTCTCCTTCAGTTCTTAAGGGCAGCTTTGTCTGGTAGCATATTGCTTAGTTGGCAGTTTTTTAGAACTTGAGCACTTTGAATATATTATGGCACTCACTTCTGGCCTGCAAAGTTTCTGCTGAAAAATCTGCTAATAGTATTTTGGTGGTTCCATTGTATGTAACAAGTTGCTTTTCTCTTGTTGCTTTTAAAGTTCTTTCCTTGTCTTTTACTTTTGACAACTTATTTATAGTGTGTTCCAGTGTGTATCTCCTTGGATCCATTTTATTTGCAACTCTCTGGGTTTCCTGGATCTGGATGTCTGTTTTTTTCCCCCAGGTTAGGGGAGTTTTGCCATTATTTATTTGAATAAGTTTTCTGCCCCTTCTTCTCTTTCTTTTTCTTTTGAGACCCTAGAATGTTAATATTGGTCTGCTTGATGGTGTTTTATAAGTACCTTAAACTAACTTCACTTTTTTTCATTCCTTTTCTGTTTGCTCCTCTGATTGGGTGAATTTTACTATCCTATCTTCAAATTCGCTGAATTTTTCTGCTGCTTCTCTAGTCTGTTGCTGAACCACTCTATTGAGGTTTTTGGTACAGTTATTTTTCAGCTTTGTGATTTCTTTTTGGTTCTTTTTTTTCTATTTCTTTGTTGAAATTCTCATTTTGTTTATGTGTTGTTCTCCTGACCTCAGTGAGCAGCTTTATGAGCAATATTTTGAACTTTGTCATATAAATCACTTATCTCCTTTTTATTATGGTCTGTTTCTGGCATTTTACTTTGCCCTTTTTTTTGGTATCTGTTTTTCTGTTTCTTCATTTTCCTTGACTCTGTTGGTTTCTGTGCTTTAGGTAAAACAGCCACCTCTCCCAGTCTTGAAAGAGTGGTCTCACGTAGGAGATGAACCTTGTCATTCAGCCCTAACTCTTGGTTGTCTCTCTAACCTTTGAGATTTTCCAAACTGCCTTCTTTGTTCTTAGTGGATCCCTAGTAGTTAAGGGCATGCTAAGATTTGTCACTGTCCCAAAGGAGAAGATCTCTGTGAACACTTAGATGCAAGTTGATTGGAGGCCAGACCTTCAGTCAGAAACTTTTAAATATGAAAATAGACTTCTTTCTGGGAAAGACTTGGAGATGGACATTTATCTCTGCTGCCTCTTTGTTGAGCCCTGGGAAAATAGCTGGTTAAGGATGATATCTTTGTTTGCTATAGTTCTGTTGAACCTTCAGATGCAAGCCATGCTGGCCACATGAGCCAAATGTTCAAGGGGTACATTCCCTGGGCAACATCCCCAAAAGCCAGTGTGCCAGATGTGTGCACAAGCTCCTTTCAGGGAGACATCAGCAACCTGGAGTGGGGTAGAGGAAGAATGTGAAAATGGTGCCACCATCCTCCCAGGTCTCCAGAGAGGATTGCAGTAGGCCCCTAGATGTGTGTTAAACTAGAACCTGACTCTCAGGCTGCAGCTTTTTTTTTTTTTTTTGCGGTATGTGGGCCTCTCACTGTTGTGGCCTCTCCCGTTGCGGAGCACAGGCTCCAGACGCGCAGGCTCAGCGGCCATGGCTCACGGGCCCAGCCGCTCCATGGCATGCGGGATCCTCCCGGACCGGGGCACGAACCCACGTCCCCTGCATTGGCAGGCAGACTCTCAATCACTGTGCCACCAGGGAAGCCCTCAGACTGCAGCTTTTAAGATATAAAAATTGGTCTCTTTCAGGGAAAGACTGGAAGATAGGTATTTCTCTCTGCTGCCTCTGCTCTGAGCCCTAGCCATAGTGAGTTCTCACGAGCCTGTTAGAAACTGCTTTTGTGTTTGCTATAGCCTTGTGAGTCTCGTGGATGCAAGCCCTGTTGGCTTTCAGAGCTAGGTGTTTTGGGAGCTTGTCCCTCTGGTGTAAGTCTTAGAAGTTGCGGTGGTAGATGCTGGGTCCAAACCCTTCACTCCTCAGTTGAAGCTAGGAGTTGTGAGTTTCCTCCAGATTGATCAGTGTGTCTCAGCCTTTCTTACCATTTCATAGTGGTTTTTATCTCATTAGCCCAGTGTGAAGGAGTTGCTCAGCTGTTTCTGTATTCTTTCAAAGACAGTTGTTCCATGTGTAGCTACAGATTTGGTGTGACGACTGGAGGAGGTGAGTTCAGAAGCCTCATATGTTGTCATCTAGGACTGGAACCCATGACCTTGACAGATTTAAGGAGCACTGCTCAGTTCTTTTGTAGAATGTCCCTCACTTTGGGTTTGTTTGATTTTTTTTCTTGAACAGACTGATTATGGGTTTTTAGAAAGAATACTTCAGAGATGAAATGCCTTTCTCATCATATCAAGGGGTATATGTTATCCACATGACATTACTGATAATGTTCATTTTGATCACTTGGTTAAGGTAGTGCTTTCCTGGCTTCTCCACTGTAAAGTTATTGTTTTCCCCTTTCCACGCACTAATATTTGTAAGTGAGGCATTAAATGCCAGATCCCCATACTCAGCAACTCCTAGACTAGGGAGTAGCTGCATTTACTATTTGGAATTTTTCTGTAAGGAAGATGTATCTCTTCTCCTCCAATATTTATTGTTCGGTCACTTATTTTATCAGTAGATCTGTTGGATATTTATTTTATACTGTGGGTAGAATCCAATTCTATGTTTTTTATTTTATTCCATAAATTGTTCCTGCTTTGGCTCTTGGGAGCTCTTTAAGTTTGTCTCCTGTGTCCCTTGGAAATGTCCCCATCTTTATATTTTTTGAGTACTTCCTTTCTGGTACTACAAAATGCTACAAGCTTATCTTGTATTTTTCCTGTCTCTTCCTAATATATTCTTAAAGATATTTTTTCATATATATGTTAAAAAGGAGATGTTTCATTTTTAGTTCCAACTAGGTTCACTCTTAAAAGGCTCTAATAAGAGAAATACTTAGTAGTTTTATATATAAGCGAAAGTTCAAGACACATATTTTGATAAAGATGAACTTCATCATTTGAAATATTCATCAGAGTCCTGAAATATCTTATTTATAACCCCACCCATAAATTCTCATTCAGATGATGGAAAGAAATCTTACACTAAGCAAATGATAGGGCACGCTGAGTGGTACAGTGACTTTATGTCATATCCTAATATTGTGTGTGATGTGTGTGTGTGTATGCATGTGCACAAACACACACACACACCTCTTTGTGTATACAGATATTCTCATTCTTTCTTTTTTCCAAGGTCAGTGGTCTGTTGTTGGAGAATCAAGTTCTGCGCTTGGGCATCAGTAACTCCTTTCCCTGGTTTCCAATTTGGCATTATTTTTCCAACTTGTTTTTTCATGCTTAGATACTTGACCTCTGTGTAGAAAAGGGGTCTTCAATCGTCAACCGTCGTGGTTCCCTATTTTCTGAGCCAAGATACAATCTTCTGAGATTTTAAATCCCCTTTGAAAATTTACTTGGAATCTTTTCAACATCAGCCCACTCACACTAAGAAAACATCTCCAAGCAGAACCAAGAAAAGAATGGGCAAAAAGAAAAGGAAATATGGTGAGATAGGCATTGAAATGCTTGGTAATTGTAGCACTCCAAGGCAGACACACTTTTGGTGTGGTATCTCAGGAGTGTGAAAGTGTGAAGCATGTACCTTTGTCTTTGGAGCCTCCCATCTCTCATTTCAAGGTGAGTATTGCTCACTCTAGTCAGCCTGCATACCCGTGCTGCTCCTGACAAGCCACCAAGTAATTCCGCTTTCTCATCCTTCTAAGTTCCTATTTACACCACAAATGTAGGCATATTGGTTGCTTATTCATAAGGGTATCCGTGAAACCCCCAAATGAAATTATCATTATGGTTATAGCTTTTTCACTCTAGAAAATATTACGAAAAAGTGGAGTAACAGGTAATTCCTAGGGCTTTGCTGAAAGTGGCTTGTGAAAGAAGGGCTTTACCATCACTTTGCCCATTTTCTTTAACAAAACAAATATCAATAGGGAGACCGTATATCTTCTGAGTGTAAAGAAGGAAGAAAGAAAAGTAGTTGCTCAGGGGCCATGTGGAGCAGATGCAAATGAATTGGCATTAATACTGATGGAGCATCAACAATGAGCAGTGTTCAGGCAGGCATTCAAAAGAGGCAAGCCCTTGCTCGCTATGACTTATATATAGTTGTCTTATTATATTAGGATAACTTTTTCTGTTTAGATGCTTCACCTTACCTAATTTTATATTGGGTTTAGAAAAACTGTCACAGAATTGGCATTCAGTTCAAGGGAAGAAAGTCGGTAGGTCTGGGTAGAATATCATGTGTTGAGGGGTTAGTAAGGCAGAAAAGTTTGCAGATTGAAATAAACTACTGGGGCTGGAAAACGTATTCACCTTAATTTAGTCTCTTATCTCTTTCCTTTTTTAAAAAATGGCAGATGCTTCTTTTTTTCTTTCTTTCTTTTTTTTTTTTTTGCGGTACGCGGGCCTCTCACTGTTGTGGCCTCTCCCGTTGCGGAGCACAGGCTCCGGACGCGCAGGCTCAGCGGCCATGGCTCACGGGCGCAGCCGCTCCGCGGCACGTGGGATCTTCCCGGACCGGGGCACGAACCCGTGTCCCCTGCCTCGGCAGGTGGACTCTCAACCACTGAGCCACCAGGGAAGCCCGCAGATGCTTCTTGAAGGCACAGAGCATGTGAAAATCTTGCCAAAGTGGCAATTTTTAAAGGGTCTCAGTGCTTCTGATTGGGAGCTTCAAATGATACATTTGGTTATTTTCATTTGTTCACATAATAAAAGGTTTGTGAGAATGAACATATATTTCCTTTGCTTAGAAACCTACTATTGGTAACAAAATATTTGAATAGAATTGCTGGTCAACAGTTAAAGGAAATGGATTAAAAAATTCTTCATTGATAAGATTACTAAAAAGGAAAGTTAAGTGACTTTTATGGAGAGAGAATAATGACTCCTTATATTCATTCATGAAATTTAATTCCCACTACAATAAGTAGACCAGTATCTAATCTAGCACCTATTCTGGATCTCTTGCTTCCGTGTTTCTGCACTAGCACACAAGAAGATAAATGGGCTTTAGGATAACACTGTTGGGTGGTTGGTTGTTTTATTAATCCCGAAAGACATTTCCCTTTTGGTATGAGCAGAGTAGGTTTCTAGTTACATTTAGAACTCTCTTGTTTCAGCCAGTGGACTTGTTTCAAAGAGAAAGAGACTTATTAATATGATCTTTGCCAGATACAATTCGAAGTAGTTGTCCAATCTGAGGCAGTTATTAGGTGAATGGATTTATTGTTGCATTAACATTTATTTCTATAACTTGGGGTAGGTATCAACAAGGTAGGGACAATCACATGGATAATTTAGCATTTTATTCACTGTCACCATCTCTATAGTGAAAGGACTATCATTCTAACAAGGAAGGGTATTTCTAGTACAGCACCTCCCTAAAAAGAGCTGGGAGTTACAGCAAAGTTGTGTTGAAATGTAGAGGCTGGATGGCTAACTGGCCTTCTACAAAACACCCACAGTTAAGAGTTGTGTCTCAAAAGTTTATAAATTACCACAAAAAATTGAATTTCAGGGTTGCTTGTGAAAAATTTAGACCAAACATATTAAATCCCTATATGCCAATGTCTTGCTGTTCTTACAGCTTTTCTTAATCAGAAGCAAAATTTTGAGTTTTAAGAATGTGGTAATCAGGGATAAAAAGAATTTTAGACATTAGCTTTGCTAAAAGCTCACTCTTCTAAGTAGCTTGACTGTCTGAGGAGAGATAATGAACTCCAGAGGCAGACTTTTCTATCTGGGAGATGGTGCCCTTGCCAAGGGTACTACTATTTTCTGCTGCCCGCAAAGCCACTGGATTCACCGCTCACCCCTGGTGCAGCCCCCATTGAGGTGATCTTTGTACTGTGATGCTGCTCTGCTCTTCTCAAAGACACTTCTAGATACTGAAGCTGGTGCTGCATTGAGCCTGGCATTGCCTGACTTAATATACCAACTTCCTGGAAGCTGACTTATGTCATTTCACTAAAGCTACTCTGGTAAGTGGCAAAGGCTCTCTTCATCTCAGTATTGTGCTCCACACTGAGCCCTTGTTTCAAAGTAGTGCTGCTTTATGCTTCCAGTGCCTTTGAGATGTTCTGTGGAAACATCAACTTTACTCTTACTGCCCCCTTCTCTCCCTAGGACCCTATTACTTCATGGAGACGAAGCCTTAAAGTAGAACTGAGGGACAGAAAGTGTGTCTTTCTCACAATTGCCCCTCTTCTCCAGTGCCCAGGGTATATCCTGATTTCTTATTCTTCATTTTTGGATGAATTCCTTCCTGGGAAGCTCATTGGTCCTTCTGCTCCAGCCCTTGGCCCTTCCCTAGTATGTACAAATTCTACAGTCTGCCTGAGCTCAGTCCTAAAGCTGCCGCAGGCCACTGTCTGAGAATTTTATTTTCTTCCTTAAAGTTAAATTTTCATTGGGCAGCAAACGTGAATGGCTCAGTAAAGTGAGATTTCCCAGTCAAATTGTTCTTACACCCAGGGCTCTCCAAAGAGAGAACAGATAGCATTTAATTTAGATTTAATATCTGTATACAGTGAGAAGTTACAGGATCATTAACTTACCAAGGAAAAGCTTCAACCCACCAGAGGTTGTTCCCAGCATTAAAATTCTATATGTAAATGCTTGCACCATATTTGCTGTTTACCAGTTGATTCTAGTGCTCCAGAACTTTATTATTTTTGTATGAATGGTAACAGCATCTCTCATGAGTTCTTGAGGAAAAATGGGAACTTTTATACTGTCTCAAGCAAGTGCTATATGTTTGTTTTCCATTTTTTTTAAAGTCTCTTTACTACTTTTCATTTTTAACTCTTACACTTCCGTTTATACTGCTTTTATTATGCCATCATTCTGTTTAGTGTACTGGTAGCAGAAGGCTGAGAAAGGTAATGATTTCTCAGCAGATTGGTTGGTGTGTGGGTGTGGAAGTGATTGGGTTGTGTAACCATAAGAAAATACCCTCACGTATCACCTTAACTTTCATCTTGAGGTCAGATGATGCCATTTTATTTTATTTAATTAATTAATTTATTTTTTCAGATGATGCCATTTTAAATTCACAGCTCAGTTAGTAGGTAACTCTTTCTCTTGTCCATTACATGGAACCATAGGATCCAAAGAGATAACGCCCCAGAACCTTTCCATGATGTCTGCGGAATACAATACAATCATAAGTGTATGAAGAAAATGTGCCCTTCACAGCTTCCCATAGAAGTGCATCTTAATTCAGAAAGCTCCTCTTATGACTAATTAAATCTTCTTGTTACAAATAAACCCATTTCCCCATTGTTCTTTCCTCCTCAGTACAGAATGAAAAGTATTGACTATTGACAGTTTTTCTTAATGGGGAAAAGCATCAAAATATCAGTTTAATTTCATATTAAATGTTAATTCTCCAAATTTTAAGTCATATACATCACTCTGCATTTCAGCAGAAATATGATTTGTAAGAAAATTTAAAAAATTTATAATAATTAGAAAACTGAGTTTTAAAAAAGTCTATATGAAAAATTGAAACCTAAGGAAAATCATGTTTCACCTAGGGAAAAAGATGTTTTCCCCAAGTATTCAAATGGCCTTTTTAGAGAGATAAATTTCTAAAGTGGAGGTCAATAAACATATGCTAAAAAGTAAAATTAAGCTATAACCTTGTTTTGGGTGAGAATTTAGAATTTATTTTTAGATGTTACAGTTTAAGAAGTACTTTTATAGATGGAGACAGTAATTGCAAAAGAACACCATGCTGATAATTGCCCTGCAGTTACAGATTCAGTTTGTCTAGTTTGAAAATGAATTGAAGAACTTTCTTGCTCTGCTCTAGAATGATGAATCCGAAGTGGACTCTATGGATTGCAGAAAACTGCAGGTTGGTTTCTCATGCTTGTTGGAGTTTAACAGGCTCTTGAATGATACTAGTTGACCCCCATATTTGCCCACTTAAAAAACAATTTTTAAAAAATTTTTATTGGAGTATAGTTGCTTTACTGTGTTGTGTTAGTTTCTACTGTTTCAAAGTGAATCAGCTATATGTATACTTATATCCCCTCTTCTTTGGATTTCCTTCCCATTTAGGTCACCACAGAGCATTGAGTAGAGTAACCTGTTCTCGTTAGTTATCTGTTTTATACATAGTAGTGTATATATGTCAATCCCATTCTCCTGATTCACCTGCCCCCATCCCCCTTGGCATTCATGTTTTTTATTTACGTCTGTGTCTCTATTTCTGCTTTGTAAATAAGATCATCTATACCAATTTTTTCAGATTCCATATATATACGTTAACATACAATATTTGTTTTTCTCTTTCTGACTTACTTCACTCTGTATGACAGTCTCTAGGTCCATCTGCATCTCTACAAATGATACAATTTCATTCCTTTTTATGGTTGAGTAATATTCCATTATATATGTGTGCCACATCTTCTTCATCCATTCCTCTGTTGATGGACATTCAATTTGTTTCCATGTCCTGGCTATTGTAAATAGTGCTGCAATGAACATTGGGGTGCATGTGTCTTTTTGAATTATGGTTTTCTCTGGGTAGATGCCCAGTAGTGGAATTGCTGGTTCAAAATTGATATGTTGAAGACAAATCAACTGGCTGCTTTTGACAGAACTTTTTTTAAGACGGGAGTAATTATAACAATACATTTTGAGAGGCACTCTAGACTACAGTTGGTTTGAACTTCTTCTTTAAGGCAATTGGACCTTCCTCCTCTTCCCACATTGATTTGTTTAACCTCTGTTTGCCCTACATCAGAAAGGCCTACATAAAACTACTTTGTGCAGTTTTCTTTTGTGAGAGAAGAAACGGCAAGCATGTAATATTTGAAAAAAGGGAAACAAAACACAAAACTAGAAAACACATGCTTATTTAGTCTGTATTACATGATGAGTTCAACCTTAAGTAAGAGAATACATAAGTCAGAATGTCTTAAATAGTAAGGAAGTTTATTATCTCACATAAACAATTTGAAGGGCTGAATAATTCAGCAGCCCAACAACATGGTCAAGGTCCCTGGGTTCCTTTCACCCTTTTTGCTCTGAATCCTCAATGTCTGACTTCTGTCTCAGGTTATAAAATGCCATCAACAGTTTCAGGAATCATATCCTCATAAAAAATATTCAAAGGTCAGAAGAGAGCAATGTCTGTATGTCCCTTTTTAAGAGCAGTGAAATATTTCTCAAAAGTTCTTTCCCCATTGAGCTTACCATCATGTGTTGTTGGCCTGGGGCTTCTCCTAAACCAGTCACTGGCAGCGGAAATGGAAAGCTTCCCGTCCTAAGGCTGGGTGATCTGGGTTTACCTAAAGCACTTGCCTGCTCTACAACTGATCAAAAGTGGGGGCCTCTTTCTCAATAAGATGGAGGAAGAGAGGGGAGTGGTTATTGGGTGGGCAGTTAGACCTGTCACACAGCCCTTTATCCTACATCTCCATTTTAAATTTGCATAAGTCGGGAGATACACATGCTCACACACATGCACTTACCCACAAACATACAGTTATATATGATTTAACGAGTCATTTTTAATTTTCTTGAGACTTGACTGAAATAATGAAGAAGTCCAAGAAGGACTGACTTATATTTAGCAGTGTTGTTTTGTTATCGTCTAAGTGTTTGAAAATTAACAGTCTTGTTAACAGTAATCAGAATAGATATTTGGTTATAGAATTCTATTCTGTTACTGTTCTGCATAAACAGACTCTATTTAAAACGTTTTACGTGGAATCCTTGAAAGGGGCAATATATGTGCTTGGTTATTGATTAGATTTGGGGAGTACTCAAGAGAACTAGCCCTGGACTGCTCAGTTTCCTCTGTTAGGTAACTTCCTAGATGGTGGCCACCAACTTTGTAAGCCCAGGGACAAACACAGAGCTTGAGGGAAAAGATAATGTTATGTTTTGAATATGTTAAATTTGAGGGTCTTGTGAAGCTGGAGTTATCTAGTGGAGAGTTAGATATTTGTCTGAAACTCGGGGAGACGTCTGGGTAGCAGAGATAGACTTAGGAGTCATTAGTAATTGGTGGTAGCTAAAATCATGAGAGTAGATGAGATTGGCAAGTAACCTGTGCCTTAGTATCTTAGACTACTTCCAGGTTTCTATCCTGCCCCTCTTTTGTTTGATATTTTCAAAGTTAATATATCTTAATTTTAAATTAACAAATAAGAATTAGGAAATAAATCTGTTTTACTTCCTTTCCCCTCACCATATTATACATTCCAAAGCTCAAAAGAAGTTCTGTCTGGATTTTTCCTTGCTTTATTCTGACGCCTTTCATGTCTTCGAATTCCATCAAGAAGTACTTGGTCCCATGGCATATGCAAATGTGTTTGGTTTTAATTCTTTTTCTTTATTAACGTTGATAAAGAAGAATTTACAGTGTTTTTGTCAATGAAACAGAGGTAGATGTCTGCCCTAAAGTAGACAGAACTATAAATATGGCAAAGTAAGGAGGGAGGAGGATGAAGGTCTTATGAAAACCTGTGGGGTTTATAATAATAGTAATAATAATAATAATAACACATTAAAATAATATGAGTTATTATTATACCTAATATGGTACAGAGGAGAAGTGTGCAGTATGCTCAGAGATAATCCAGTCCAACTGCTTTGCCCTCTGGTTTGCGATTTCTGAGCAAGCTGGTGGTGAGTGAGGGAATTTAGGAGGTTCAGACATGGTACGGTATAATTTTGAATCCCTTGGTAAGTAAGTGATTCTTTCTTAAATCCTCTTGTAATTTGGCTGATTTAGTGAAGGAAAATCTCAGTTCAGTGCTAATGAATCTTAAACAACTGTCTACTACTAAAGCTATTTTATAGTAAGACAGAGAGAAAGAGAGGCAGGCAGACACACACACACACACACACCCATAGCCATATTCATCTTCCATTTACGGTACTGATATAAAATTTCTTTTCCTTTTTACATAAATATATTTCAGTTAAAAAAGCGAGTTGACTTAAAGAAAAATATAAAATAGCAGCACTATAGGTGGTATGTGAATGTGGCCCCAAGTAACTGTCCCTAATCTTCCAGATGGCTTGCCAGATAAAGATTCTACAGTAACCATCTCTTGAATGGAGTCCAGCTCATGGGCTCTTAATAGTTTATCCTCCACCTGACCTACCTTATTACTGATGACATCCTAGTCTACTACCTCAGCTTTAGATGTCCAAGGCTCCTGGGCTGTCAACCTTTGCTCATTCTTTTCTACCTCCTTCTCCTGACCTGCTCACTGCAGGAGTTAGATTCCAAATCCCACACATATGACTAAGGCCTACTATAGTGCCTTAGTCTCTGCCTGCACCAACCCTCAGAACTTTTTTGCTTTTATGAAATTTCTATTGCATCTTTGATCACTTTCGCTCCCATTGTTTCAGGTATTTTTCTGTAACCACCAAGTTATAGCATAAGTTTCTTGATGACAGAGATAGTATCTTATACTTGCCTATGGATACTGTGCTTCTTAGCACAATGTTAGACTAGATTATGAGAAATGAATGTTTAACTGGTTGACCAAATAAACTCTGCATTTTCTAAAACCTGGTCTTGAACATAGAAGTGCCCCAAAGGATGAGTTTTGTTTTTTAATACGGTGGTTTTTATACATGGCCACAAATTTTTGTCCCCATCCCTTAAACCTGGGTAGCCTTGTGACTGCTTTGGCCAATATACTATGGCAAAAGCTACACTGTGTGACTTCTAAGGCTTGATCGTCAAAGGCCATACAGCTTCTGGAACATCATTCTTGAAGCTCAGAGCCACAGTCTAAGAAGTATGACTGCCTTGGCATGCTGTAAAGAAGCCCAGACACATGTAAGAGCTCCAGCTGCCTGTCCGAGGTGAGCCCAGGCTTTGGTCATTCCAGCCAAGGTTCCGGATGTGTGAGTGAAAAGACCTCTAGATGATTCTCCTGTTTAGCCATTCAAGTCACCCCTGTTGAGGCCAGAGGGCTGCCTGTGGCACATCATGTTTTCCCAAAATGACCACAGCAATACTTCCAGGCCCACCTCTTCTTGCAGAACCCTGCCATTCCCTATCACAAGGCAGAGTCCATTTCCCCTTGAAACTGTGACTGTCTTGAATAGATTGCGGCAGTAGTGAGACTGCGTGACCTCCAAGTTCAGGTCATAAAAACCACACGGCTTCCACCTCAATCTGTCCCCTCCGGTGCTCACCCCTGGAATCCAGTCACCATGTTGTGAGGAAGCCTAAGGCATGTGAAGAGACCACACGTGGGTGTTCCAGCTGAGAGCCCCACATTAACTGCCAGAAGTGTGAGTGAGTGAGCCTTTCCTGCTGTGCCCTGCCCAAATTCCTGACCCACAGAATCCATGATCATAATAAAATGGTTGTTACTTTATGCCTCTGAGTTGAGGGTGGTTTATTGCATAGCTATAGATAACTGGAACATTTACTTAAAGAGAGGTCATAAATCCTCATAGTTCATCCCCTGTGTAGCCCATCTTACTGCCACTTCCATTACACTAAAACAAATAAACCACCCCCCCAAAAGCAAATAAACCACCCCCCCCAAAAGCAAACAGACCAAAATATAAAGAAAAGGAGAAAATCTTGAAAAAAAGAGAAAAGGGGCATAAAGAAAAGGCCAAAGATACAATGATACAGATATAGATGTAGATATAGAAGCATAGATAAATAAAGATAACTGTAAAGATGTAGGTATAGATAGATAGAGCCTCAGGTACATTATTAGCGTAACTCTTTATTAGTAGATTTTCTTTCCAAATTCTTTATAACATCAAATCTACATAGTTAAGCCCTTTGCTGCAATTATTCTTCTTCTTGCTAATTTTTGTTTCTCCATGGAACCTACTTGCTGTGTATTAGAGCCTGAGAAAAGAAGCAAGTATGTCCGAACTTTTCCCTTAATTGACTTCTCTCAGATACTACTGTGCAGTAAACACACGAAAATGGCTCATTTCACTGACAATCAAATAGATACAAGTCAAAAGAATAGTAAAACTTTTAACTTTGGGGGGACAGTAAGTTGTCTAATAATTTGGCAACATACATCAAAAGAATTAACACTGTTAATATGCTTTCACCCAGAATTTTTTCTTTAATAAATTTATTTTAAGGAAACTGTTATATATGCATGAAAATTTTCTTTTAGGATGTTTATCACAACATTCATTCTTTCAGTCATCTAGTCAACAGATACTTATTGACATTATGGTTCTGACACCAATTTGATGTGTTGGTTCTTTCCTCGCTAAGCAATCTCCGACATCCACTGGCTGGGTGTCCTACAATTTAACTCAATCATAACACCATCTACCTAGAGATAATGTCAGATCCTACAGGTTAAGGGCTCAGTTGCGCAAGACTGTCCCTCTCATTTCAGATGCCAAAAGTCTGCTTCTGACCGACTGGCTGCTATAAAGAGGTTCTCACCCTCCTTGGGGTTTGATTAATTTACTTGAGCCTCTCACAACTCAAGGAAACTTTTTACTTACTAGATCACTGGTTTATTTTAAAAGGATACAAGTCAGGAACAGCCAGATGGAGGAGACACATAGGGCAAGGTATGGGGAAAGGACTTGGAGTTTCCATGCTCACTGGGCACGCCACTGTCCCCAAATCACCACCAACCTGGAAGCTCTCCAGACCCTGTCTTTTGGGGTTTATATGGAGGCTTCATTACATAGGCTTGATTGATTAAATCATTAGCCATTGGTGATTGATTCAGCCTTCAGCCCCTCCCCTCCCCAGAGGTGGGTGGTGGTGGTAAGACTGAAAGTTCCAGCCCTCTAATCACAAGGTTGACTCCTCTGGCAACCAGCCATCACCCTTAGTTGATTTCCAAAAGTAACCTCATTAACATAGCAAAAGACACCTTTACTACTTTCATCACAGGAAATTCCAAAGGTTTTAGGAGCTCTGTTCCAGGACTGGGGATGAGATCAAATATATACACTCAGCCCTCTGTATCCACTGGTTCCAAGTCTGCAGTCAATCAACCTCAAATGGAAAATATTTTTTGAAAAATTCCGAAAAGTTCGAAAAAGCAAAGCTTGAATAGTTGCCACGTCCTGGCAACTATTTATACAGCATTTATGTTGTATTAGATTTTATAAATAATCTAGAGATGATTTAAAGTATATGGGAAGATGTGCATAGGTTATATGCAAATACTAAGTCACTTTATGTAAGAGACTTAAGCATCTATGGATTCTGGTATCTTTGGGGCTAGAGGGGTGTGTTGTTGTTGGTGGTGGTCCTGGAACCAATCCCCCTTGGATACCTAGGGACAACTGTATTTCTTATTATAAGGCACAATATCACAGCCATCTACCCTATGCCAGACCGAGTTCTTGGTCTTGAAAGTCCTCCAATGAAGAGGACACAGTTGTGGTTGTATTGGGCTTCACTTCTGGTGTGGGAATAGGGGATAAATCCATCCACATATATATTACTTTAAAAATTATAAGTGTAATAAAAGTAAACAGGGAACAGTTGTGGAGAGTGAGAGCTGTTTTAATTAGAGGCATCACGGAAAGCCTCTCTAAGGTGTCATTTTAGCAGTGTTAATTTTAGTAGAAAAAGCAATAACAAAAGGGCCCAAGGAAACTTTGAGGGAGGTGTTGGATATGTCTGTTACCTTGATTGTGGTGATGGCATCACAGGTGTTTGTAATACGTGCAGTTTTTTGTATATCAATAATACCTCAAGAAAACTGTTTAAAAAACCCCACAAAACCCTTAACTATCCCGAAATAGAGACTGTTGAATGAATTTTGGTACATCCAGATGAGGGAATTCCATACAACAATTGAAATAGTTATGACATTCAATTTTTTTCATGAATTTCAAGTGAGAAGAGAAGAAAACTATCTGCAATACATGTATAACCTGCATGTTTATAAAAGAGGACTATAAACCACATAGAATGAAAGATAGGGATGATATAGTATGAAATATTAACAGTGATTATTTCTGAGTAGTGGGATTATGAATAATTTTCATTCTTTTGTTTTTCTGTTTTTCCTAAAAGCTCTATAGTCAACATGCATTGTCTCATAAAAAGGCATTAAGAAAAATTTAAAAGCCTATTTTCAAACTGCTTTCCCTCTGCCCCTGTTATATTCCTTTGCTATCTACCATGAAGGCAGGAATCCTCTTCCTGTCCCAGTACCTGGCATAGTGTCTGGCACATGGTATATGGGTACTTTATAAATAATTATTGAATGAATAAATAAGTACATAAAGACATGAAAGAAAGCAGAGAATTACATTTGTTGAGCACCTCTTATGTGCCAGGTATAATGCTAGGTGCCTTAAATATGTTATTTTTAATTTTTATTTTTTTAACTTCTTTATTGGAGTATAATTGCTTTACAATGGTGTGTTAGTTTCTGCTGTATAACAAAATGAATCAGCTGTATATATACATATATCCCCATATGCCCTCCCTCTTGCGTCTCCCTCCCACCCTCCCTGTCCCACCCATCCAGGTGGTCACAAAGCACCAAGCTGATCTCCCTGTGCTATGAGGCTGCTTCCCACTAGCTACCTATTTACATTTGGTAGTGTATATATGTCCATGTCACTCTCTCACTTCGTCCCAGCTTACCCTTCCCCCTCCCCTTGTCCTCAAGTCCATTCTCTAATATGTTATTTTAATTAATTTCTATAGCAATGGTGTGAGGGAACAATGGAGCTGTTTTTCATGACTAGAACCAGAGGCTTAGAGAAGGTAAACAGCTAGACTGTGGAGAACTGGTATTCAAACCCAGACGAGTCTCCATTTTATTGCCTCTCACTTTCCATCCCCTTGCCCCCCATCTCCCCACACAGAGGATGTGGCCCATAAATGAAGACAATTTAGAGGAAGAGAAAGGTCTTTTTAGATAGGTGCTTTGTGTCTGAAAGGTCATTTTCTCCTTTATTAGCAAGAGTATAAGCAAGAAAGAATGAGGTCCAACTGGACTTTAATAAAATATTAAGATATTATTAATAGTTTAAAAAAATATGGGGACAACATTAGGTAAGACTGTCTGACAGAAATGAAAAAACCCTGGATTTTGTGGAATTGGTAGGTCTGGGTTTTAGTCCCAGCTCAGTTTCCTCATCTGTGATTCCTTTATGCATTAGATATAGTTTTGGGTGCATGAAACAGAGTTCCCAAAACTGTTGTTAAAAACATAGAACTTCATTTTCCTCTTACAGGAAAGTCCAGTCGTAGGCAGCTCTTCGGCTTGTGTGAAGGCTCTACACCCCCCTGGGACCCAGTCCTCTCCCAGTTTTCTGCCCTGATTCCCCTCCTTCTCAGAGTCTAAGGGGGAGCACCTACCTTCCCACCCACTTTCCCAGTCTTGGGATGGAGGAGTGGGGAGAAGGGGCATCCTCCCCTCCCCTTTAAGGACATAACATAGAAGTTGCACCATCACATTTCCATATGCTGCACATTTCCACATGTCATTCCTAGCTGCAAGGGAAGCTGACACAGGTAAGCCTTATTCTGGGCAGCCATTTGACCAGCTAACATTTAGGGGTTCTCTGAGACAACAGGTATTGGAGGATACTTAGAAATCTATGCCACAGTCTTTTAATGGCTGTTCTAGCTAGCATTCTGTGATTCTTTAGGTATCCCTAAAAACACCACTTTTATAAATTATTTTGATGTGTGTGTTGTATATATGGGGAAAAAATGAAAAAGGATTGTAAATGACGATATTGGTAATTTTTAAACTGTCATTTCACTTAGTCCTCTTATAGAAACAATCTCTCAAAGTCTGATAAAAGAAAGTGATATCCAGAAATGCTTCTTAAAAACTGCCAATAGGAACGTAATTGAGTGATGTTTGGTAAGGCTGCAGTAGAAGCTATTAAATCCTTACCTTGTATGACATTAAATAGAAAAAAACTCCATTTAAAAAAATTATTGAAAAGGGTGTCAGCCTATGCCTACTGAAGTTGAACTGCCTTTTTCAAGACTAATTGTATGGAGTATTATTTTCTTCAAAGCTGCCTTCCATCCTAGGAGAGGAAAAATTCAAGCAAGACAGGTTTTTTTTGTTTTTTTCTTTCCCCTGGCTTTATCTCCCTTTTGCAATTTAAAGGAGAATTAAGTTTATTTTAGTTCTCTGACTTTTTTTGCCCATTGCAAAAATGTTTTAGTTGGAATGTAATCCAGTGTTTTGAGTTATTATTGTAGTTTGCAAAGTATCCCTTGGTTATACAACAGAGATATTAAAGAAAGAACTGCTTTCCCTTCAATGATAATTGCAAAAACAAAATGTAATATTGAAATGTAAATACTGAAAATAATTTCTTTAGTTTACATTGTACCAGTATGTCAGAAATTAATGGGGGAGGGCTTCCCTGGTGGCGCAGTGGTTGAGAGTCCGCCTGCTGATGCAGGGGACATGGGTTCGTGCCCTGGTCCGGGAAGATCCCATATGCAGCGGAGCGACTGGGCCCATGAGCCATGGCCGCTGAGCCTGCGCGTCCGGAGCCTGTGCTCTGCAACGGAAGAGGCTACAGCAGTGACAGGTCCGCGTACCGCAAAAAAAAAAAAAAAAAAATTAATGGGGGTATTAAGGTTATATAATTAAACATAAAACATGACAAAATGTGGAAGCTTAGAACCTCCTGCTAATGTTTCATCTATAGTTTATAATAATACATTAAGTAACCATAGGGGCCTGATTAAAAATAATGTATGTGATACTTTTGTAGTTTCTAATTTTTGTATGTGGGCCTCTCACTGTTGTGGCCTCTCCCATTGCGGAGCACAGGCTCCAGATGCGCAGGCTCAACGGCCAGGGCTCACGGGCCCAGCCGCCCGCGGCATGTGGGATCTTCCCGGACCAGGGCACGAACCCATGTCCTCTGCATCGGCAGGTGGACTCTCAACCACTGCGCCACCAGCGAAGCCCTTGTAGTTTCTAATTGAATAAATAATCAAAATAATGTTGATGTAACTAAGTGTTCTTTAAGTCACAAGCCTTAACCCTAGATGAGGTTAAAGCCCCAGATGTATTTGATTTTAAACCAATGATTGTTAGAGATTGGGAATCATGCTTGTCACATTCTATCCTCCAGACCTCTTCTCTTCTGGTTAACATCTCATTTGTTTCCCTCACTAATTTATTCATTCAGCAATTTCCCTTGAACACTAATATGTCTGTAACAAATTATGTTAAGATATGCTAAAGTAAAAATAACATCTTAGTAATATTGAAAATATTATTTCCCTTCTAATTTTTGAAGGATTGCTGTATCTGTATGTGTTTCTCCCGAGGATATTGCTCATATCTTATATCTTCACTGCTGTTTTCATTCATGAACTTGTTTGAAATCTAGTTCTAAAATTTTTCTTTTTCTGTGCCTGGAAAAAAAAAAAAAAAAAATCAATGGACGCCCCCTTCTGGAGGAAGTGGTGTTAGTAGCTAAGACCTCCTCACTGGGCCTGTGAGTGCTGGATGCTGGTGAACAAGCATTTACTGAGCACTTGCTGAGATCACAGTCAGAGACTGGAGCAGGGTTTGCATATTAGATAAAGATAATGGTGCCTGCTTCAGAGTAAGAGACAAAATCCAGTTTGTATAATTTCCTGCTATGTCTGGGTTTTAGTTGAGGCAGAAGTGTCTGCTTGACTTGGTGAATCACTTGGTTTGTGAGTGTTAGCATTTTGTAAGTAAGAGGGAATAATAGCACCATTTCCTGCTGCCTTTTAGGAATGTGTTCACTTAGACGACAGTACAGGCTCCCACTTTCGAGGGGGCACTGGGACGTGATTAAAGGAAAGAAAACTACATAGGACAAAACAGGAGTGTTCATGGGCAGCCCAGGAAAGGAGGAGTGTGGCAAGGGACTGACAAAAAAGGGCTAACAAGGGAGGACATCATCCTGGGCCTTTCTTCACACTTCCAGCTTAGCAGAGTTGTGAAGTAAACACAGCTCAGGAGGAGTTAATGGAGCAAAGATAAAAGATCAGAGGACTAAAAATAAGGAAGGCAAGGAAGGGCAACTTGTATTTATTTACCCATAGAGGCAAAAAATTTTAAAGTAAATTTATGGTTGTGTTAGCTGATTTTCAAATAGTCCAATGAAAGGAATGTTTGCAGAAGGGAAAAAAGAAGACTTTGAGACATAGATTATTACATAAGAACCCCTGTAAAGATATAATTGGTGATGACGGGGTGATGTTTTTTTTCGGCTATTGAGATTCCATGGATGAGAGAGCCAGAAATGAGTTTGGGATGGTTTATAGTCATTTTGGAACATAAAATAAACCTTGGCTGAGGGGTAAGGTAGCATGCACCCAACAGCTCCAAATCACAGCCATCTCTGTTACATAAAGCCTGGTTCAGAGATGACATGCTGGCTAGAGATGTGGAGGTGTGTGGTCCAGCGTTCACTCAGTGATTAGGTAATTCTGGTGATTGGGACAGACTCGAGGCGTGGAGAGGGGATGGCAAAAGCGGTGGGGAAACCATGTCCAGGGAGGTGGGTGTGAACCATGTCCTTAAAGCTTGTGACCTGCAAGCAGAAGGAAGCTGCTGCAGATCTGCATGTGGCAGGCAACTAAGGCAGTTCTGTGGAACATTTAAATAGGGCTGTCACACACCTAAGTGGGCCTCGTGTACAGAGCAGGGGCTCTACAGGGCACAGGGCAGAAATAGCATCCTGCATAACCTGTAGAAAGGGTATGGGAGTGCCATTTGGCCAGAGTAAAAACTGGGAAGGAAGAGAAGTCGGGAAGGACTTTAGAATCCAGAGAAGCAGGGGCGGGTACAGATGCAAGGGCAAATGTAATTATTAGCTATGATGAGAGATACGAGAGGTTTTTCTGGGATACTTGAGCTCACTCTTAAGGACCACATTTTAAGTTAGAATAACTCATTGCTTGCGTCCCTTTTGGCAGAGCTTAACTATGAGAAGAGACTTCTGTAGTCAAGAATGCTAAGAAGGAAGCCATGGGAGATATTATTTAAAAGACTTAGCACTGAGTGCTGCTCCAAGGGCTGGTTCCAAGGAGATGATGCCCTGCTTTGCACTGTAGGTAGGAGCTCCTCCGTGCCATGAGGGTGGGATGAGAATGAACAGTCTGTAACTGTCCTGTGCTGGAGGCCCCAGAGGGAGTGTGTGTGGGGGGTGAGAGCAGCAAGTTCTGGGCTCCCCTGTGGCCCATCCTGGCAGCTCCCTAGGCCAGCTTTCTCAGACAGGCCTATCCTCTCTCCATCTGCCTCTGGTGACCATGTGGGAGCCTCAGGCCTTAGAGGTGGGGAAGAGAGTCTAACTTCTCTTACCTGGCTTCTGTCAGTCCTTTCTGCCTAAGGTTTCTCCTTTGTTCTGGACCTGCCCATCCCACTCTCTGAATATTTCCCTCTGACCCTTAGAACTGACACTGCCCAGAAATGTGACCCTATGCTCACCTCTCTCCTTCTGTTCCAACCTTTGCATGTTGATGCTTGAACCAATAGCAGGGTTTGCTATATGTCCTCTTAACTTTTGACTTTGGATTTGAACTTCAGGAAAAGGGCCCAACCCCTTTATCCCTGTGGAGTTCCCCAGCTTTTCCCTAGTCAAGTCCATAGATTGCTCTTCTCTCTCATTTCAGGAAGAGACCAGGGTCAAGACATGTATGACAGTAATGGTAAACTGACCAAGTAAGATGTTCTGAATAAAATTTAGGAAAATTGCTAACATTTTTGAATCCTAAAAATAAAAGTGAGATATTCTAAGATAGTAAGAATTGAAGAAGTATTTCTAACTTGTTTTTCTAGTGAGCTTGATTTAGAAATCTATATAGATCAGGTTTGTTTCTTGTTTTTTTCTTTTGTCATATTTATAGTGTTATGGACTGGATCTTTGTTTCCCTTCCAGAATTCATATGTTGAAATCCTAACCCCAAATGTAACGGTATTAGAAGGTGAAGTCTTTGGGGGTGATTAGGTCATGAGGGTGGAGCCTGCATGAATGGGATTACTCTCTCTCTAAACATGAGAGATGACCCAACCTATGGTATTCTGTTAAAGCAGCCCAAACTGACTAAGGCACATGGTAAACATGTAGATTGTCTTGCAAATTCATCAGATAGATTGGATTACTATACTATGTATACTATCACTATACTGTGTGTTAATGTTGGTGGCTGAGTAGGAGAGACCAAGTAACAGAGGAGAGTGGGGGTATTCATAGAATTCTCAGCTATACGCCTTGACGGTAGATACCCTCATAAGAGACTATACGGTATATTGAAAATCAGTAGACTATGAGATAATAAGAAATAAACTTGCTGAGCTTGATATGTTGCTTACACAGATAAAAATGATAGTGACTAGCAAAGAGATGGATTGTGAATTTCAAGCCTATGATAACTGTTTAGAGTTCTTGTGCTCCAAAGTCTATAAAATTTTGGCAACCGCAAATCAGTGTGAATGGAGTGGAAAGGGAAAGTATAAATAAGCCAGATATTAAGAATGTGCATGGAAGTTTACTCCAACCGTTTCATGGAGACAAAGTCTGGTTAACAGCAAGGGAAGCCTTGGGTCACCAAAGGATGTTCTGAAGTAAATTTTCAGGGTGGAAACTATAGAATGAGGTCTTATAAAACCCTTAAGGCAGAGTTTCAGGAGAAATAATGAGGCTACATAAAACTAGCAAATGAGATCAGAGGAGATCAAGAGCAAAATAAAACAATGGGCGGGGCTTCCCCGGTGGCTCAGTGGTTGAGAGTCTGCCTGCCGATGCAGGGGACACGGGTTCGTGCCCCGGTCCAGGAAGATCCCACATGCCGCAGAGCGGCTGGGCCCGTGAGCCATAGCCGCTGAGCCTGCGCGTCCGGAGCCTGTGCTCCGCAAGGGGAGAGGCCACAACAGTGAGAGGCCCGCATACCGCCAAAAAAAAAAAATTAAAAAAAAAATAAAATAAAATAAAACAATGGGCTATCTGGAGATTTTTTTGTGGAATAGAGCCCAATTCATGAAATGATTTAAATAGCTGAAGTGTTTAGTTATAATACAGGATTACTACTTTTAAAAATTTTCTACTATTTTATGAGCCCAGTGGAGCTAGACCATATCCAATGTTTGTCTTCTCAAGGCTTGACAATCTTTGGAGTTTTATTTATTTTATTAAGCAGGTAAGTGTGTGCATATATATCTCTATATATCTATACCTATATCTGTCTGTCTATCTCTCTGTCTATAAATAATATGGAAAAGAGGAGGGAGGGTATTTTGAATTTTCTCATTTAGAATCATGATTAACAACTAAGAGGAAAATTTAAAATTTTTAGGAGACATGAAAAGATTAATGAGTGTGAAATTGGAAGGTCTAATACAGAAAAAGAAGGTGCTATATGCAAGCATACTGAACTAAAATATGAAAATGAAAGAATATGAACGATAAGGAAGATACTAGGAAATTTTAATCATGCACAATCACCAGTGAGAATTAGGACTATAATTTAGATCCATTTAGCCTGAAGAATCTCTTAGCCAAGGTCAAGGAAATAAAATGTTTCTGAAGGTAAGAGATTGCCATGTCCCAAAGGTATTTACATGGGGAAAGTCCAAAGCCTGGTGTACAGGAAGCTCTCGTTAAGCCTTGTTACTCAAAGTTTGGTCCACAGCATCACAGCGCAAGCATCCCCTGGGCTCTTGGACCTCAGGCACCTCCCTTCAATTTACTGAATAAGGGTCTGCAGTCACCAGGATTGCAGGGTGATTTGAGAACACACTGAGTTTGAGAAGCACTGTTCCTAAGGGCATTAAATAGCAGTAGGTTTGGTGGACAGCTTTTGGAGGATTTTGAGATCCTCATGATTAATGAGGAGATGAGCAGTGAAGAGATTCTATAAAGCAGATGTGTGTTCTAGGCAAAGAGTTACTGCATTTGAGGCATTGCTATGTAGTCCCAATATTGGATATTTTAGAAATAAAGTTAAAGCAATAAATGAGCTGTTTGATCCAGCCAGTGAGGAACTTAGGCTATTAAAGAGAAGAAAAACATGTATTATTAAGAGAAAGTAGAACTGTACAAAATTGAAGGTCATAGATAATAATTTTATATTCAGGTTATAGTTTTGAAATTTTACATTTAAAAGAAAGATTGAAAGAAAATTTATATGTACTCACATAATTGCAATACAAGAAAAAATGTACTTGGTTTATGTTAGCAAAGCAATGGTCCCTAAAGAATCATGAAACAGCTTGCTGATTTTGCTTTTCTGGGTTTATTACAAATGGATACATAAAAGCCTTGAAGTAAGAAGTGAAATTCTGGGAACAGATGGTACAGGATCACCTATGAGACCCAGGCCTAACCAGAGACTGTTTCTGGGGACATGCTTCTCGTTTGTCAGTGGTGGGCATCAGAACTCACTGATGCCACACTTCCCTCATGCAGAGGAAGGTGCAGATGCTTCTCCTTGCAGAGGTGAGCTCAGTCATTATAGTGAATCCCTTAAAACATTTTGAATCAGAGGTCTCTCAATTACTGAAATACCAGATTTAGGTGGAAACTTTCTCTGTTTTAGTCAAAAATCTGGTGACAGAAACTTCATCCTCTACATTGCAACTTAAATATTCTGTCTTGAGAAAGCTTATTTTTGCATATTACCAGTGCATTCTCTACACGCACTTCTGCAGAAATTGTTTCTTCATCTCCCCTCTCTTCTGTGCTTGGTGAAATCCTATGAAATTCTGCTGATTCTTTTAAGATTCAATATGAATATCACCTCCTCTGTAAGTAGTTCCTTAACTGCTCTTCACTCCAAACTCCCACAGCTAAGTAGCCTTCCTCTCCCTCCTTCCTTCCCTTCCTTCCTTTCTTCTTACAGTGTTGTGGGTATTGTTTTTAATATAACATTTTTACTATAAAAGGAATAATACTCAATATTAGAGAATGGAAATACAGAAACATATTAAGAAGGAAATAAAAAGTACCTACAATCTTATTTTCTAAAGCAATCATTACTAATATTTCATTGCAACTTATGTCTAATCCTCTCTGTCTCTTTCTCCCCCTCCTTCCTTCCCTCCCTCTCCTTGTGCCTTTCCTCCTTCTCTCCTTCCTTTTCTCTAATTGAAACTTCTCTGTTTTTTTCTCTCTAGTTTTTAAAAAATCAAATATATTCAGGTATGATTTATATTCAACAAAATGCACCCATTGCACAGCTAGGTGTGTTTTGACAGGTGTATATACTGTTATAACTAATGCCTCAATCAAGATATATAATATCTTCATTACCCCAAGAAGCGATGAGTGATGGACCCATTCATGCTCCTCTGCCACAGATAACCACTGATCAGGTTTCTTCCACTTAAGATGAGTTTTGCCTGTTTTAGGGCTTTGAATAAATGGAATCATGCAGCATGTATTCTTTTGTGCCTGGCTTCTTTCACTCAGCATGATATTTTTGAAATAGACCTGTATTGACGCAGACATCAGTAGTTTATTACTTTTGTTTTTCAAAAATGTTTACTTCACAAATATTTTACTGCTTTCATATTCTTAGTGCTATTGTTATTGGAATTCATTTTGAATTTTTATCATTAATACTATTAAATTTTTTTATCAATAAACTTTACTTTTTAGGTCAGTTTTAGGTTTACAGAAGAATCAAACTGAAAGTACAGAACATTGCCATGTAGATTTGACCCTTGAACTATGCGGGCATTAGGGGTGCTGACCCCTGAGCAGTAGAAAATCTGCCTATAATTTTACAGTTGGCCCTCTGTATTCCAGTTCCACATCTGTGGATTCAACCAGCAATGGATCATGTAGTACAGTAGTACATTTAGTGAAAAAAATCTGCATATAAGTGGACCTGCACAGTTCAAACCTGTGCCGTTGAAGGGTCAACTGTAGTCCCTTACCCTCCCCAACACAGTTTTCTTGATTATTAACATCTGTTAGGTTGGTACGTTTATAATAAGTGATGAGTCAGTATTGACACAGTATTATTTACTAAAGTTCATAGTTTACATTAGGATTCTCTTATTGTGTTGAACATTCCATGGGTTTTGGCAAATGTATAATGACATGTATCCACCATTACAAAACTGCATACAGTAGTTTCACTAAATATTTGCTATGCTCCATCTATTCATTCCTACTCCCCTGCCCTCCCACTGAGCCCCTGGCAACCACTGATCTTTTTACTGTCTAGATAGATAGTTTTGACTTTACCAGATGTCTTATACAGTAGTTGGAATCATACAGTATGCAGCCTTTTCAGTCTGCCTTCTTTCACTTAGCAATATGTGTTTAAGGTGCCTCCATGTTGTTTTGCAGCATGATAGATCATTTCCTTTTAGTGCTGAATAATATTCCATTGTATGGATGTACCAGCTTGTTTATCCATTCATCTATTGTAGGACATCTTGGTTGCTTTTGAGTTTGGGCAATTATAAATAAAGCTGCTATGAACATCTTTGTACAGGTTTTTGTGTGGACATAAGTTTTTGACTCATTTGGGTAAATTACATGTGGTGTAATTGATGGATTGTATGGTGAGAGAATGTTTAGTTTTGTAAGTAACTGTCAAAGTGTCTTCCAAAGTGGCTGTGCCATTTTGCATTCCCACCAGCATTGAATTAAAGTTATTGCTGCTTTAAATCTTCATTGGTATCTGGTATTGGTATTTTCATTCTTTTCGATTTTAGCCATTTTAAGGGATGTGCATTGGTATTTTATTGTTTTAATGTGCACTTCCCTGATGACATATGATATTGAGCATCTTTTTATATGCTTATTTGCCATCTGTAGATCTTCTTTGGTGAGGTGGGTAAGGGGTCTGTTCAGATCTTTTACTCATTAAAAAAAATCAAGGTATAATTGAACTACAACACCATGTTAGTTCCAGGTGCACAACACAGTGATTTGATATTTCTATCTATTACAAAATCATTACCACAAAAAGTCTAGTTACTATCTGTCACTGTACAAAGTTATTACAATATTATTGACTATATTCCTTATGCTGTACATTTCATCCCGGTGACTCATTTATTTTGTAACTGAAAGTTTGTACCTCTTAATCTCCCTCACCTATTTCACTCATGCCCCCACTGCCCTACCCTCTGGCAACTACCTGTTTGTTCTCTGTGTCTATGAGTCTGTTTATGTTTTGTTGTGTTTGTTCATTTGTTTTGTTTTTCAGATTCCATGTATAAGTGAGATCATATGGTAATTGCCTTTCTCTGTCTGACTTATTTCACTTTGCATAATACCATCTAGGTCCATCCAAATGGCAAGATTTCATGATTTCATTCTTTTTTATGGCTGATATATATATATATATATCTATATCACATAAAATAACTTCTTTATTCATCTGTTGCTGGACACATAGGTTACTTCCATATCTTGGCTATTGTAAATAATGCTGCAGTGAACATAGGGGTGCATATATCTTTTTGAATTAGTGTTTTCTTTGGAAAAATACCCAGAAGTGGAGTTGCTGGGTAGTATGGTAGTTATATTTTTAATTTTTGAGGAGCTTCCATACCGTTTTCTATAGTGACTGTACCAACTTACAATCCTACCAACAGTGCACAAGGGTTCCCTTTTCTCCACATCTTAGCCAATACCTGTTATCGTCTGTCTTTTTGATAATAGCCATCCTAACAGGTTTGAGGTGATATCCTGGAGGTTTTGATTTGCATTTCCCTGATCATTAGTGAGGTTGAGCATCTTTTTATGTGTCTGTTGGCCAGCTGTACGTCTTCTTTGGAAAAATGTCTATTCAGGTATTTTGCCCATTTTTGAATTGGGCTGTTTGTTTTCTTGATGTTTAGTCTTATGAGATCTTTGTATATTTTGGAAATTAATTCCTTATCGTATATGTATTTTGCAAATATCTTCTCCCATTCAATAGACTGCATTTTTGTTTTGTTAATGGTTTCCTTTGCTATGCAAAGTTTTTGAGTTTGGTGTAGTCCCATTTATTTTTGCTTTTGTTTCCCGTGCCTGAGGAGCCAGGTCCAAAAAAAATTTCTAAGACCAATGTCAGAGAACGTAATGCCTATGTTTTCTTCCGGGAATTTTATGGTTTCATGTCTTAAATTTAAGTCTGTAATCTATTTTGAGTTAATTTTTGTATATGGTGTGAGAAAATAGTCCAGTTTGATTCTTTTGCATGTCGTTGTTCAGTTTCCCCAGGACCACTTATTGAAGAGGGTTTCTTTTCCCCATTGTATATTGTGCCTCTTTTTTTCATAGATTAATTGAACACATGGGTTTATTTCTGGGTTCTGTATTCTGTTCCATTGATCTATGTGTTTTTTGTGGTGTCAGTGCCATACTGTTTTGATTCCTGTAGCTTTGTAGTGTAGTTTGAAATAAGGGCTCATAATACCTCCAGCTTTATTCTTCTTTCTCAAGATTGTTTTGGCTGTTCATGGTCTTTTGTGCTTTCATACAAATTTTAGAATTATTTGTTCTAGTTCAGTGAAAAGTGCCATTGATATTTTGAAAGGCATTGCCTTGAATCTGTAGAGTGAATAGTCATTTTAACAGTATTAATTTTTCCAATCCATGAGCATGGTATAGCTTTCCATTTGTTTGTGTCATCTTCAGTTTCTTTCTTCAGTGTCTTATAGTTTTCCAAGTACAGGTCATTTACCTCCTTGTTTAGATTTGTTCCTAGGTATTTTCTGATGCAATTGTAAATAGGATTGTTTTCTTAATTTCTCTGATAGTTCATTGTTAGTGTATAGGAATGCAACAGATTTCTGTATATTAATTTTGTATCCTGCAGCTTTACTGATTCATGGATGATTTCTAACAGTTTTTTGATGGCATCTTTAGGGTTTTCTATGTATAGTATCATGGTATCTGCAAACAGTGATGGTTCTACTTCTTCCTTTCCAAATGTGAATTTCTTTTGTATTTTTTCCTTGTCTGATTGCTGTGGTTACAGTTTCCAATACTGTGTTGAATAGAAGTGGTGTGAGAGTGGTCGTTCTTGTCTTGTTCCTAATTGTGGAGGAAATGATTTTAGGTTTTCACCGTTTACTATTATGTTAGCTGTGGGCTTGTCATATATGGCTTTTATGATGTTGAGTTATGTTCCCTGTATACCCAGTTTGTTGAGAGTTTTTATCATAAATGAATGTTGAATTTTGTCAAAAGCTTTTTCCACATCTATTGAGATAATCATATGCTTTTCAATCTTCAATGTGTTAATGTGGTGTATCACATTGATTGATTTGTGGATATTGAACCATCCTTGCATCCCTGAGATAAATTCCACTTGATCATGGAGTATGATCCTTTTAAAGTATTGTTCAATTTGTTTGCTAATATTTTCTTGAGAATTTTGCATCTGTGTCAGTGATATATTGGCCTGTTAATTTCTTGTTTTGTGGTGTCTTTGTTTGATTTCAGTATCACGGTGTTGTTGGCTTCATAATATGAGTTTGGAAGCACTTCTTTTTCTTCAGTTTTTTGGAATAGTTTCAAAAGGATAGGTTTTAGCTTTTCTCTGAATGCTTGGTAGAATTCACTTGTGAAGCCATGTAGTCCTGAACTTTTGTTTATCGGGATTTTAAAATTACTGATTCAATTTAATTACTGGTAATTGGTGTGTTCACATTTTCTGTTTCTCCCTGATTCAGTCTTGAGTGATTGTGCATATCTAGGAATATATTCACTTCTTCTAGCTTGTCCATTTTATTGGCATATAATTACTTGTAGTAATCTCTTCTGATCCTTTGTATTTCTGTGGTATTGGTTGTAAATTCTCCTTTTTTTTTTTTCGGTATGTGGGTCTCTCACTGTTGCGGCCTCTCCCGTTGAGGAGCACAGGCTCCGGATGCGCAGCCTCAGCGGCCATGGCTCATGGGCCCAGCCGCTCCATGGCATGTGAGATCTTCCCGGACCGGGGCGCGAACCCGTGTCCCCTGCATCGGCAGGCGGACTCTCAACCACTGTTCCACCAGGGAAGCCCATCTCCTTCATTTTTGATTTTATTTATTTGGGCCCTCACTTTTTTTTCCTGGTGAGTCTGGCTAAAGGTTTATCCATTTCATTTATCTTTTCAGAGAAACAGCTTTTAGTTTCATTGCTCTTGTCTATTGTTTTTTAGTCTCTATTTCATTTATTTCTGTTCTGATCTTTATGATTTCCTACCTTCTACTGACTGACTTTGGGTTTGGTTTGTTCTTCTTTTTCTAGTTGTAGGTGTAAAGTTAGGTTATTTGATTTTTTTTGTTTCGTTTTGTTTTGTTTCCTGAGGTAGACCTGTAACAGTATAAACTTCTCTCTTAGAACTGTTTTTGTTGTTTCCCACAGATTGTGGATCATTGTGTTTCTATTTTGTTCTGTTTTCTTTTTGATTTCCTCTTTGATTTCTGCAGTCCCCCTTTGGCTGTCCAGTAGCATATTGTTTAGCCTCCACATGTTTGTCTTTTTTGCAGTTTTTATCCTGTAGTTGATTTCTAGTCATAGTATTGTCAGAAAGGTCAGAAAAGTTGCTTGATATGATTTTAATCTTCTTAAATTTACTAAGACTTGTGGCCTAGCATGTGATCTATGCTGGAGAATATTCAATGTACACATGAAAAGAATGTATGTTCTGCTGCTTTTGGATGGAATATTTTATATATATCTATTAAGTCCACCTGGTCTAGTGTGTCATTTAAAGCCAGTATTTCTTTATGATTTTCTGTTCTTTGATGTAAATGGGATGTTTAATTGTCCTACTAGTTTTGTGTTTCTGTCAGTTTCTCCCTTTATGTTTGTTAATATTTGCTGTATGTTTTTAGGTTCTATGTTAGGTGCATATATATTTTAATTGTTATAACTTCTTGTTGGATTAATCCTTTATCATTATGTTGTGTCCTTTGTCTCTTGTTGCAGTCTTTGTTTTAAAGTTATTTTGTATGATGTAAATATTGCTACCCCAACTTTCTTTTTGTTTTCATTTGTAAGGAATAAGTTTTTCCATCCCCTCATTTTCTATTTGTGTTTGTCTCTATGTCTGACGTAAGTCTCTTTTAGGCAGCATATATTTGGATCTTGTTTTTCTATCCATTTATCCACTCTGTGTCTTTTGATTGTAACATTTATTCTTTACTAAATGACTTTACATTTAAGTATTTATTTATAGGTATGTACTTACTGCCATTTTGTTAATTGCTTTTGTGTTTTTTTTTCCCTTTCTTCCTTTGCTCTCTTTTCTTGTGATTTAATGACTATCTTTATTGTTATATTTAGAGTCCTTTTTTTTTTAAATGTGTGTGTATCTGTTATAAGTTCTTGGTTTGTGGTTACCAGAGGTTCATATATGACAACATATATATATATATATATATATGTATATATGAATGTAATAGATATATATCTACATTCATATGTATATAATTTTTAAGTTGCTGATCTCTTAAGTTTGAATGCCTTCTGACAATCCTGCATTTTTCTCCCTCTCCACCATTTAATGTTTTTGATGTCATATTTTGCATTACTTTGTTTTGTGTATCCCTTAACTATTTTTTGTGGAAACAAATGATTTTACTACTTTTGTCTTTTAACCTTCTTACTAGTTTTATAAGTGGTTGATCTACTGCTGTAAAGGCAGTGTATTTGCCTTTACTAATGAGAGTTTTTCTTTCACAATTTTCATATTTGTAGTAGTGGACTTTTCCCCTTAGAAAAGTCCTTTTAACATTTCTTGTAAAGCCAGTTTAGTGTTGCTGAACTCTTTTAACCTTTGCTTATCAGTAAAGTTCTTTATTTCTTCTTCCAATCTGAATGATAGCCTTGTATTTTTTTTCCTTTAATCACTTTAAATATACCATGAAACTCCCTTCTGACTTGCAAAGTTTCTGCTAAAAAGTAAACTGATAATGTTATGGGAGTTCCCCTGCATGTAACTGATTGCTTTTCTCTCACTGCTTTTAAGATTCTCTGTCTTGAATTTTTGCCATTTTAATGGTGATGTTTCTTGGTGTGGATCTCTTTGAGTTCATCTTGTTTGGGACACTCATTGCTTCCTGGACCTAGATGTCTGTTTCTCTTCTCATGTTAGGGAAGTTTTCAGCTATTATGTCTTCAAATAGGTTCTCTGCTCCCTTTTCTCTCTCTTCTCCTTCTCAGACCCCTATAATGTGAATGTTAGTATGCTTGATATTGTTTGAGAGATCTTTTAACGATCCTTATTTTTAAATTATTTCTTTTTTCTGTTCTGCTTCACTGATTCCTACTACTTTGTCTTCCTGTTCACAGATTTGTTCCTCTGTGTTATCTAAACTACTCTTGATTCCTTCTAGTGTATTTTTTCCAGTTATTTTATTCTTCAGCTCTGTTTTGTTGTTCTTTATACTTTCTCTTTGTTAAGCTGATCAGTGTGTTCATCTCTTCTCCTGAGTACATTAAGTACCTCTGTGTTCATTACCTTGGTCCTGTTATTGGATAGATTGTTCATTGTTCATCTCAGCTTCACTTAGTTCTTCTGTGGTTTTATCTTGGTCCTTCCTTTGGTACATATTCCTTTGTCACCTCATTTTGTCTAATTCTCTGTTTTTATTTCTATGTATTAGGTAGTTAGGTTATATTTCCTCATCTTGGAGTAGTGGCATTGTGTGGGAGGTGTACTTTGGGGCATAGCAGCACGTTACCCTCTGTTTTCTGACATTCCCACTCAGAACATTCCCACACTCATCAGAGGTATGTACTCTAGGGGTGTACCCTACGTGGGCTGCATGGGCCCTTCTTTTGTTGTGGGGCTGACTACTGTGGGGGTGCTGGCAGGTAGGGCTGGCCCCCAGCCCTATTGGCTTCCAGACTCTGCTTCACTCATTCGGAGGCTGCCCGCCCATGGAGTCAGGTCCCTGGGCAGCTGGTTGGGGGATCTAGGATGGCTGGTGCTGATTGCCTGGTGGATGCATAAGTCCCCAGCACTAATAGGCTAGAGGGAGGGCTAGAGGGAGGACTCCAAAGTGATACTTTCCAGCACCAGTGTCCTTGTGGCAGAATGAGCTCTGAAAGCCTTCTTAAGACAAAGCTTTCCTCTGGGAACTGGGTTTAGGGGTCAGAGCCTTCTTGGGAACCCATCAATGTGATTAGTGGAAATGCTATGGCTGCCCTTGAATATATCCAGACCCACTATTCTCTGTCATGTTCCATTTGGCAATGTGCCTAGATATAATGGCATTCTACAGGGTTGCTTTATAAATATATGCTGTGAAATGTGCTTTAAAGAACATATTCTTAATATAGAGCTTTTGCATAGTAAATGTTCCCAGACCTCACCAGCTGTGGATACCAGTAAGGACACCTTTGCATTTAAAACTCAATATCCAGAGCTTTATATTCTCCACTTATATGACAGAAGGAACTCAGACCACGTTTTAACATTCCCCATATCTTTTGGTAGAACTATGAACTTGGGATGCAGCTCATATGCTTTTACAGATCCTTCCAAGATTGCTGTCCCCTAACTCCAGGCTATTCTTAATGTTCCACCTGGGCTACTATTTGTACCTACCCAGACCATTCTTTGCTTGTCCTAAACCTGATAACCTTGAGCATTGGCTAACATTGCCATTTGCCATTCTCTTGACCACCAGTTAATGCTGTACCTGCACTGTTGCCCAGCCTGGACTGTCCATAAAGCTCTGCTGCTTGAACTCTTCCCCTACTGCCAAGCCCCTCACTGCTGAGCTGCTGTTATTCCTCTCCAGGATGCCATTTTACTTTTCTGCTCAACTGTGGGTAGAGCTCAGCACTCCAGGGAGATATTGGTGTATAATATGTACTTCTCCAAAGTTATTGGGAAATTTTTCCTCTGCTCTGCTCCATTTTAGAATGGTCCTATACCATGTTGTTAGGTCAAAACGTTGTGCAGAATATAGGAGGGCAGGTTTACTGATCTGCAACTTCCCCTGCTCTCTCCATGACATATACATGATTGGTAAGAAGCACCATGTTCATATGGTTCAGCCAACAACTACCATGCAGTACCTGGACCAGCACTGCAGCACTGCCCTTCTCTCTATGGCCCTGATTAGAATGTCTTTCTCAGGGATTCCTCATTCTTTCCTTAGAGTATTTCTTTGCTTGCTCCTCCCACATATAGCACACCAAGTTTTCATACATGCCTATGTTTGTGTGAACCTCCTTAATAGATGTGTTTGAATTCTCTTCCCAGGAAGTCCTTCAACCTGCATGCCATTCAGCAGAGGAAAAGAGATTTGCATGAGGAGAGACCCGGAGGTATAAAAGAAGTATCTTTTTTTTTTTTTTTTTTTTTTTTGTGGTACGCGGGCCTCTCACTGTTGTGTCCTCTCCCGTCGCGGAGCACAGGCTCCGGACGCACAGGCCCAGCGGCCATGGCTCACGGGCCCAGCCGCTCCGCGGCATGTGGGATCTTCCCGGACCGGGGCACGAACCTGTGTCCCCTGCATTGGCAGGCGGACTCTCAACCACTGCGCCACCAGGGAAGCCCTAAAAGAAGTATCTTAATTATAGTTTTGGTCTGACCTTGATGTCTGCCATACTATGATATTTTAGATGAAGTATCACATAAATTATTAGCCATTTATGGAAGTGTTTTGAGCTCTAAAAAGCAAGATCTTAGTCTTGACTGATTAAATGTCCTTTTAATAGGAACATCTTTTATAATGATCATAGGATATCAGTTCTGGAAGGTATCTTTAAAGTTAATGAATCCTGGTATTAGTCCTTCCTTATTCTGAGCTGGAATGCAGTAATCCTGGGAAAGATGACTATGATTTCTTTTCTGCCAACTTTTCACATAACTTGTAGATAGTCCTCAGGCCCCTCAGGTTTTCTCTTTTCCTTACCAGCACCCCCGTATAGGGTATGATTATTAGTTTCCTAGTACTGCCATAACAAATTGCCACAGGCTGAGGCACTTAAACAACAGAAATTTATTTTCTGACAGTTCAGAAGCCTGGAAGTTCAAGATCAAGGTGCTGTCAGGGTTAGTTTTCTCTGAAGGCCATAAGGGAAAGACCTGCTGCAGGCCTGTCTCCTTGGCTTGCAGACAGGCCCCCTCTTATGGCCTCTTCACATGATGGTCCCTTTGTGCATGCATGCCCTTGACCCCTGGTGTCTCTTCCTCTTCCTTTAAGGACTTCAGTCTTATTCATTAGGGTCCCACCCTAATGGTGCTGTTTTAACTTAATCACTTCTTTAAAGACCTTATCATCAAATGGGGTTACATTCTGAGATACTAGGGTTAGGATTCCAACATATGAATTTTGAGAGCCCAATTAAGCCCATAATAGTATGGTTATAGTCTCCTTGCTGTTTTTTTGTTTACTCCCTGAGGATGCTCCAGTAAATTTTCTTGGGCAGGATACCTTGGTGAACAAGGATAGGTCATCTTGGTTATAGGTTTATTTGAAAAATTGTTGGTAGTTATTTACATTTGCTCTTAATGTGAAGCGTTTCTTTTCATCCTTTCTTGATCTTCCTTTTCCTTCTCTTTTCTGTCTCTCCTTTCTTTCTTTTTCTTGTGTGTGTGTGCTTCCCTAACTGTCACTTGGACTTGGTGGGTCTCTCTTATTTGATACCCAGTGGAAATAACTTGGAGGCTCTAGCTTTTCAATTCAACCTCTATTTCTTGAGCACTATTTTTTTTCTACTCACTGTGTTAGGCATGAGGGACATAGGAATGACTAAGCAACAGCTGTGCCCTGAGAGCTCATAAATTATGGGACAATGCACATATAAATATTTATAATGCAGTGTGTTAAGTGCAGTAATAGAAGTCTGAGAAAATTACAGAGGTAGCACAGAGAAGGTAGCAGTGAATCTGGGCAGGCAGAGAAGACTTTACAAAGAAGGTGATTTCGGGTTTGGGTTTTGAAAGATGATTTGGAATTGGTCAGATGGATGCAGTGGGAGCTATATGATGTATTTCAAGAACAGCAGTATATATGGATATAAATCAAAGATGAGGAGTAGCAGAAGTGATGATATTGCAGAGAAAGGAAGGAGCCAGATCAGGCTTATGCCATGCTTTCACTGAAGGATTTTAAGCAGAGGAATAACCTAACCATGTTCTGTATTTGCAAGATAGCTCTTGTGATGAGGCAGACATGGGTGTAGAGGAAAACAGGGAGACCAGTTGAGACTCCATTGCAGTATTTTATTTTTTAATTGTTTAGACTTCTTTTATTGTTTTCAATTTTTATGTTTTTATTGAAGTATAGTTAATTTACAGTATTGTGTTAGTTTCAGGTGTACAGCAAAGAGTGTGTGTGTGTGTGTGTGTGTGTGTGTATTCTTTTTCAGATTCTTTTCCATTATAGGTTATTACAAGATATTGAATATAGTTCCCTATGCTATACAGGAGGTCCTTTGTTTCTGTCTGTTTTATATATGGTAATGTTTATCTGTCTCTGTCTGACTTGCTTCACTTGGTATGATATTCTCTAGGTTCATCCATGTTGCTGCAAATGGCAATATTTCAGTCTTTCTTATGGCTGAGTAATGTTCCATTGTGTATATATATACTACAACTTCTTTATCTGTTGATGGACACTTAGTTTGCTTCCATGTCTTGGCTATTGTAAACAGTGCTGCTATGAACATAGGGGTGCATGTACCTTTTTAAATTAGAGTTTCTGTCTTTTCCAGATATATGTCCTGGAGTGGAATTGTTGGATCATATGGTTACTCTATTTTTAGTTTTTTAGGGAACCTCCATATTGTTTTCCATAATGTTTGCATCAGTTAGCATTCCCACCAACAGTGTAGGAGGGTTCCATTTTCTCCACACCTTCTCCAGCATTTATTATTTGTAGACATTTTGATGATGGCCATTTTGACTGATGTGAGGTGATACCTCATTGTAGTTTTGATTTACATTTCTCTAATAATCAGTAATGTTGAACATCTTTTTGTGTACCTGTGGGCCACGTGTATGTCTTATTTGGAGAAATGTCTATTTAGATCTCCTGCCCATTTTTTGATTGGGTTATTTTTTTGATATTGTGCTGTATGAGCTGTTTGTATATTTTGGAAAGCAAGCTCTTGTTGGTCACATCATTAGCAGATGTTTTCTCCCAGTCTGTAGGTTCTCTTTTCTTTTTGTTTATGGTTTTCTTTGCTGTGCAAAAGCTTATAAGTTTAATTAGGTTGCATTTGTTTATTTTTGTTTTTGTATCTTTTGCATTGGGAGAATGACCTAAGAAAACATTGCTCTGATTTATGTCAGAGAATGTCTTGCCTATCTTCTCTTCTAGTTTTATGGTATCATGTCTGATATTTAGGTTTTTAAACCATTTTGAATTTATTTTTGTATATGGTATGAGTGTGTGTTCTAATGTCATTGATTTACATGAGGCTGTCCAACTTTCCCAACACCACTTGCTGAAGAGACTGTCTTTTCTCCATTGTATTTTTGTGCCTCCTTTGTTGAAGATTAATTGAATATAGGTGTGGTGGTTTATTGCTGGACTCTGTTCTGTTCTGTTTATCCATATGCCTATTTTTGTGCCAATATCACACTGTTTTTCTTACTGTAGCTTTGTAACATTGTCTGAAGTCTGAGGGGGTTATGCTTCCAGCTTTGTTCTTTCTCTTCACAATTCCTTTGGCAATTCTGGGTCTTTTTTGGTTCCATTTAAAGTTTAGGATTATTTGTTCAAGTTATGTGAAAAAGGTCCTGGGTAATTTGATAGGGATCACATTAAATCTGTGGATTGCTTTGGATAATATGGCCATTTTAGCAATATTGATTTTTCCAATTCAAGAGCATGGGATATCTTTCCATTTCTTTGGATCATCTTCAGTTTCCTTTATTAATGCTTTGTAATTCTCAGCATATAAGTCTTTCACCTCCTTGGTGATGTTTATTCCTAAGTATTTTTTTTTTTTTGGATGTGATTTTTAAAAGGGATTTTTTTTTCCTTTCTCTTTCTGATATTTTATTGTTAGTGTAAAGAAATGCAACAGATTTCTGTATGTTAATCTTGTTTTCTGATACCTTGCTGAATTTATTTATCAGTTCCAATAGTTTTTTTTATGGAGTCTTTGGGATTTTCTATATACAGTATCATGTCATCTTCATGTAATGAGAGTTTTACCTCTTTCCTTCCAATTTTGATATTTTATTTCTTTTTCTCGTCTGATTACTATGGCTAGGACTTTGAACACTATGTTGCATAGAGGTGGTGAGAGTGGGCATCTTTATCTTGTTCCAGAATTTAACGGGAAGGCTTTCAGCTCTCACTGAGTGTTATGTTGGCTGTGGGTTTGTCATAGAAAGCTTTTATCATGCTGAGATACGTTCACTCTATACTTACTTTGGCAAGAGTTTTTATTATGAATGGATGTTGAATTTTATCAAATGCTTTTTAGGCATCTATTGAAATGATCATGTGGTTACTGGCTTTTCTTTTGTTGATGTGTTGTATCACATTGACTGATTTGCAAATGTTGAACCATCCTTGTGACTCTGGGATGAATTCAATTTGATCATGGTGTATGATCTTTTTAATGTTTTTTTTTTTTTTTTTGATTTGGTTTGCTAATTTTTGTTGAGGATTTTTGCATACATATTCATCAAAAATCTTGGCCTGTAATTTTTTTTGGTCGTGTCTTTGCCTGGTTTTGGTATCAGGGTGATAGTGGCTTCATAGAATGACTTCGGGAGTGTTCCCTCCTCTTTAGTCTTTTGGAAAAGTTTGAGAAGGACTGAGAATTGTTATAAGTTTTGTTTTGTTTTGTGTTTTGGTAGAATTCCCCAGTGAAGCCATCTAGTCCTGGACTTTTGTTTGCAGGGAGTTTTTGTTTGTTTGTTTGTTTTTTCTACATATTCTATTTCACTTCTAGTGATTGGTGTGTTCAAATTATATATTTCTTTTTGATTCCGTTTTGGTGGTCTGTATATTTCTAGAAAGCTGTCCATTTCTTCTAGGTTGTCCAATTTGTCGACATATAATTGTTCCTAGTATTCTCTTACGGTTTTTTGAATTTGTATCAGTTGTTATTTCTCCTCTTTCATTTCTTATTTTGTTTATTTGGGTCCTCTCTTTTTCTCTTGGTGAGCCTGGACAGAGGATTGTCAATTTTGCTTATCCTTTCAAAACAATCAGCTTTTGTGTTTTTTTGATTTTTTTGGTATTTTTAAAAATCTCTATTTTATTTATTTCCTCTCTGATCTTTATTATCTCCTTCCTCTGCTGACTTTAGGTTTGTTCTTCTTTTTCTAATTCTTTCAGGTGGTGGGTTAGATTGTTTATTTGAGATTTTTCTTTTTTCTTAAAGAAGGCCTGTATCGCTATGAACTTCCCTCTTAGGACAGCTTTTGCTGCTTCCCATAGATTTTTTTTTTTTTTTTTTGTGGTACGTGGGCCTCTCACTGTTGTGGCCTCTCCCGTTGTGGAGCACAGGCTCTGGACGCACAGGCTCAGTGGCCATGGCTCACGGGCCCAGCCGCTCCACGGCATGTGGGATCTTCCTGGACCGGGGCATGAACCCGTGTCCCCTGCATCGGCAGGCGGACTCTCAACCACTGTGCCACCAGGGAAGCCCTCCCATAGATTTTTGTACCGTGGTGTTTTCATTGTTATTTGTCTCAAGGTATTTTTACATTTCCTTTTTGATTTCATCATTGACCAATTGGTTTTGTAGTAGCATGTTGTTTAGTCTCCATGTACTCATTTTTTTTTCTCATTTCTTTTTCTGTGGTTGATTTCTAGTTTCATGCAGTTGTGGTCAGAAAAGATGCTTGAAATAATTTCTATCCTCTTAAATTTAGTGAGACTTGTTTTGTGTCCTACTATGTCATCTATCCTAGAGAATGTTCCATGTGCCCTCTGAATGTGTACTCTGGGTTTTTTGGGTGTAGTGTCCGAAAATATAAATTAAATCTCACGGTTCTATTGTATCATTTAGGATCTCTGTTGCCTTATTGATTGTTTTTCTGGAAGATCTGTCCATTGATGTCAGTGGGGTATTAAATTTTCCTACTATTATTATATTCCCATCAATTTCTTCCTTTATGTCTGTTAGTATTTGTTTTGTGTATTTAAGTGCTCCTATATTGGGTGCATATATGTTAACGAGTATAATATCTTCTTTTGTTGGTCTTTTTATCATTATGTAGTGTCCTTCTTTATCTTTCTTTATGGCCTTGTTTTAAAGTCTATTTTGTCTGATATGAGTATTGCTACCCCAGCTTTCTTGTCATTTTCATTTGCATGAAATAGCTTTTAACATCTCCTCACGTTCAATCTATGTGTGTTCTTTGCCCTAAAGTGGGTGTCTTGTAGGTAGCATATTGCAGGTTCTTGTTTTATTATTTAATCTGTCACTCTGTGTCTTTTGGTTGCAGCATTTAGTCCATTGACATTTAAGGTAATTATGATAGGTATGTCTTTACTGCCATTTTAAAGCTTGTTTTCCAGTTGATTTTGTATTTTTTCTTTGTTCCTTTATTTCTGTTTTTGTTTTTCATTTTCTAGTTTGATGGTTTTCTTTTGTATTATGCTTGAGTTTTCTTCTTTTGGTTTTTGTGAGTCTATTGTATGTTTTTGATTTGTGGTTACCCTGGTTTTTAAGTATGGTAACTCATTACTGTATCTACTTGCTTTAGACTGGTGGTCATATAGGCTCAAACACATTCTAAAAAATCTACATTTTCTTACTCTCCTCCCCCATATTTTACGATTTTGATGTGCTATTTTGCATCTTCATGTTTATCCTTTTGTTGTTCATTATGGTTATAATAGCTTTCACAAAATTTTTTGTTTATTTTTATTGTTGAATGTTGATTTACAGTATTTTGTTAGTTTCTGCTGTATACCAGGGTGATTCCGTTATACATATGTATACATTCTTTTTTTACATTCTTTTCCCTAATGGTTTGTCACAGGATATTGAATATAGTTCCCTGTGCTATACAGTAGGACCTTATTGTTTATCTATTCTGTATATAATAGTTTGCGTCTGCTAACCCCAAACTCCCAATCTATCTGTCCAGCATGCACTTGGCAACCACAAGTCTGTTCTCTATGTTTGTGAGTCTGTTTCTTTTTTTTTTCTAGATAGGTTCATTTGTGTCATATTTTAGATTCCACATATAGGTGATACTATATTGTATTTTCTTTCTTTTTCTGACTTTCTTCACTTAGTATGAGAAACTCTAAATCCATCCATGTTGCTGCAAGTGGCATTTATTTCATTCATTTTTATGGCTGAGTAATAGTCCATTGTATATACATACCACATCTTTTTTATCCATTCATCTATTGAGGGGCATTTAGGTTGTTTCCATATCTTGGCTATTATGAATAGTGCTGCTATGAACATAGGGGTACATATATCTTTTTGAATTAATTTTGTCTGGGTATATGTCCAGGAGTTGTATTGCTGGATCATATGGCAGCTCTAATTTTAGTTTCCTGAGGGACCTCAGTACCATTTTCCACAGTGGCTGCACCAACTTACATACCCATAAACAGTGTAAGAGGGTTCCCCTTTTGTCTACACCCTCTCCAGCATTTATTATTTGTAGACTTTTAAATGATGGCCATTCTGACTGGTGTGGTGTGGTACCTCATTGTAGTTTTTATTTGCATTTCTCTAATAATTACGAATATTGAGGATCTTTTCATGTGCCTATTGGCCATCTGTATGTTTTCTTTGGAGAAATGTCTTTTCAGGTATTCTGTCTATTTTTCAATTGGGCTGTTTTTTGTTGTTGTTGTTGTTGTTGTTGAGTTGTATGAGCTGTTTGTATATTTTGGAAATTAAGCCCTTGCCAGTTGTGTCATTTATAATTATTTTCTCTCAGTCTGTAGGTTGTCTTTTCATTTTCTTTATGGTTTCCTATGCCGTACAGAAGTTTGTAAGTTGGAATAGGTCCCATTGTGCTTTTATTTCTATTGCCTTGGGAAACTGACTTAAGAAATCATTGGTAGGATTTATGTCAGAGAATGTTTGCCTATGTTTTCTTCCAGGATTTTTATGGTGTCATGTCTTATATTTAAGTTGTTAAGCCATTTTGAGTTTATTTTTGTGTCTGGTGTGAGGGCCTGTTCTAACTTCATTGATTTACAAGTTGCTGTCCATCTTTCCCAATACCACTTGCTGAAGAGACTGTCTTTTCTCCATTGTATATTCTTGCCTCCTTTGTCAAAGATTAATTGACCATTGGTGTGTGGGTTTATTTCTGGGCTCTCAATTCTGTTCCATTGATCCATATGTCTGTTTTTGTGCCAATACCATGCTGTTTTGATAACTGTAGGTTTGTAGTATTGTTTGAAGTTTGGGAGGGTTATGCCTGCCTCCTGCTTTGTTCTTTTTCCTCAGGAATGCTTTGACAATTCTGGATCTTTTATGGGTCCATATAAATTTTAGGATTATTCTAGTTTTGTGGAAAAGGTCATGGGTAATTTGATAGGGATCGCATTAAATCTGTAGATTGCTTTGGGTAGTGTGGCAATTTTAACAATATCAATTTTTCCAATCCAACACCATGGGATATGTTTTAATTTTTTTGAATCATCTTCAGTTTCCTTTATTAATGGTTTATAGTTCTCTGCATAGAAGTCTTTCACCTCCTTGATGATGTTTATTCCTAAGTATTTTATTTTTTTGGATGTAATTTTATAAGGGATTTTTTTTTACATTCCCTTTCTGGTATTTCATTTTTAGCATAAAGAAATATAGCTGACCTCTGTATGTTAATCTTGTATTCTGTTACCTTGCTGAGTTTATCAGTTCTGGTAGTTTTTGTGTGCTTTAGCGTTTTCTATATATAGTATTTAATTATTTTTTAAGTCTGTATACTGTAATTAAGAGATCTAAAGTACTTTTTTTTTTTTTTTTTTTTTTTTTT
>NW_006789458.1:1978822-1980284 GCF_000442215.2 Lipotes vexillifer | reverse complement strand
CTCTCACTGCTGTGGCCTCTCCCGTTGGGGAGCACAGGCTCTGGACGCGCAGGCTCAGTGGCCATGGGTCACGGGCCTAGCCGCTCCGTGGCATGTGGGATCTTCCCGACCAGGGCACGAACACGTGTCCCCTGCATTGGCAGGTGGACTCTCAACCACTGCGCCACCAGGGAAGCCCTAAAGTACTTTTTTGTATTTGCTTCTCCTATTGTGATTTTCCCTTTCTTATAGAATTGTTTTTTTTTGTTTTTGTTTTCTTTCTATTTAGAGAAGACCTTTCAATATTTCTTTTAGGATAGGTCTAGTATTGCTGTGTTCTTTTAGTTTTTACTTGTCTGAGAAATTCTTTATCTCTCCTTCTATTCTAAAAATCTTGCTTGGTGTAGCATCCTAGATTGCAGGTTTTTCCCTTTCAGGACTTTGAATATATCTTGCCACTCCCTTCTGTCCTGCAAAGTTTCTGTAGATAAATCAGCAGATAACCTTATGGGAGTTCCCTTGTATTTTACTCTTTCTTTTTCTCTTGCTGCCATTAGAATCCTCTCTTTATATTTAACTTTTGCCATTTTTTTTTTTTTTTTTTTTGCGGTATGCAAGCCTCTCACTGTTGTGGCCTCTTGCGTTGCGGAGCACAGGCTCTGGATGCACAGGCTCAGCGGCCATGGCTCACGGGCCCAGCCGCTCCATGGCATGTGGGATCTTCCTGGACCAGGACATGAACCCATATACCCTGCATCGGCAGGCGGACTCTCAACCACTGCACCACCAGGGAAGCCCAACTTTTGCCATTTTTTATTATAATGTGTTTTTGCTAGGTCTGTTTGTGTTCATCTTGTTTGGTACCCTCTGTGCTTCCTGTACCTGGATATCTGTTTCCTTTTTTAGGTTTGGGAAGTTTTCAGCCATAATTTCTTCAAATACACTTTCAGTTCACTTTTCTCTTTCTTCTTCCAGGATCTCTATTATACTTAGATTGGCACACTTTATATTATCCCACAGGTCTCATCTATTGCTTTCATTTTTTTTCATTTGTCATTCTTTCTGCTATTCTGATTGGGTGATTTCTATTATTCTATCTTCCAAATAACTTATTCGTTCTTCTGTATTATTTACTTTGCTATTTAATGCCTTTAGCTCGGTTTTCATCTTGGCAGTTGAGTTGTCTAATTTTGATTGGCTCCTCTTTATAGTTTCTAGTTCTTTATTACAGTGATCTGCATTTCTATTGATAGCCTTTCTTAATTCCTTCAGCATTTTTATTACCTCCTTTTTGAACTTGGGGTCTGGAAGACTGGAGAGGTCTGTTACATTGCTTGTTCTTTCAGGGGATTTCTCTTGTTCTTTTAATTGGAAGTAGTTCCTCTCTTTTTTCATTTTACTTATATTTCTCTGATTTTATGAATTTAGGGGAAACAGTTATCCACTGTGGTCTTAGAGGGCTGTATTTATGTGGGGGCATTCC
>NW_006789458.1:1957835-1978803 GCF_000442215.2 Lipotes vexillifer | reverse complement strand
CATTCCTGTGTAGCCTGCTTTGAGTCCAGTATTTTTGGTTTGAGGGCTCTTTATGGTATGGATGCCTTCCATGTCTTTCCTCAGGGTGTGTTAGTCATTATCCCCTTGATAGGGGGTGAGATTGGTGTTGTGGTGACCAGAGCCTCCACTGGATGTCGGGCAGAGCCTTCTCTTTGCTCTGTGGTTGTCACAGCCCTGTTGGGGGCAGGGTCTGCTCCCCAGTTGTTGAAATAGAAGCCCCCTGATCTGTTCCTGAGCTGCAGTGTGAGATGGGCGGGACTGGAGCACTGCTGCTGGGAAAGAGCCACAGTATGTCACTCCCCAGGAGCTGTCCACTGGGATGTGCACCATGTGACATCATCTGTCACCCATTTCGTGCACTCAGGAAATATACTGTTGGTGGCATGGCACTCGGCTGTTCTTCTGCTGTGGGGGCATCTGTAATTGGCTCACATTTCAGCCCTGCTTCCACATGTGTGCATCTATGAAGCCTGCTGCTGCTGACACTGAACCCACCTCAGCTGTAGGAGTGTGAATAATCAACTTGGATGCCCCCCAGGCACTGTGCTTACAAAGCCACTGGTGTAGATCTGCTGAAGTCACACACCTGCTTGGAGTTGGCTCAGATTTCTGCCCTGCCTCTGTGTGTGGGCAACCACTAAAGATTGCAGTGGTGGAGCTGCACCCACTGTGAGCACCCTGAGAATGAGGCCTATGTGGCAGGGCATTTCCCTCCCTTTGCCCTTGTTGACAGTGGGGCTCCTATTGAGGACCTGGCCTCCATCCTGTGCATACCCCCGGGTGTGGCTCTACACTCCAGGCCCTTCAGACTGTCTCCAAGAAGCCAAGCCAAGACCTGTTCTGGGGTCTGTCAGCTGAAGCCTAAGTTTCAGCACTCAGTCCTGCCCACACCAGCAGGTGGTCATCTCAGGCTGGAAAGTGCATTGAGGTGGCCAGGAGTATTTGTGCTGGTCTCTCTCTATTCTGCTTGCTGCAAGTTGGCTGCTGCACTCTCCTCTGAGTCTCTGAAGTTCCCTGTCTGTCCTGGCTGATCTCCTAGCTGGTGAAAGGTGTTTCCAGGTGAGGAAAGCTTTCTTCTTCCACAACTCCCTCCCAGGGTTGCAGGATTTATCCAGATTCTTTTTTTTTTTTCCTTTTGTCCTACCGGTTATGTGGTAATCTTTCTTGCAGCTTTGGTTGTGTGAGATCTTCTGTCATCATTCCATTGGTATTCTATGAAAATTGTTCCACATGTAGATGTATTTCTTATGTATTTGTGGGAGGAGGTGACCTCCACATCCTTCTGGTCCACCATCTTCATCTCTGCCTCTCCATTGCAGTATTTTAGATAAGGGATAATGAGAAGATAAGTGAAAACCATGACAGTGGGACTTGAGAGAGGGGTACATACTTGAAGACTCTTTAAGAAGTAATTTTGGAGGGACTTAATATGGGGCAGTGATGGGGAGCAATTTGGGTTCATGACTTGAGTCCTAGGAGTGTGGTGGTACCATGAACTGAGCATGGGAGATAGAGGAGGAGCATCTTTAGGGATGATGATGAATTCTTTCTTACACATGTGGACTATAGGTCTCCGCAGGAATCCAGTGGAGATGGCCAGTGGCAGTGGAATGAGAGAGTAAGGCTTGCGTGTCTCTGATTTCTCAGCTCTGACTTACTTTCCTGAAGGTGCTAATTCTAGGAAAGCGTCTTCCTGAAATTAATTCTGTAATGCCTAAATAATAAAGCTATTTTCACATGGTTTAACAGTTTATTTGGTGCTGAGTTTATTTGTATTTGTAACTCGACATACTTACAGGTAGTTATACTCCATAAAATTATTGTCTTGGGAAATGGAATGTTCCCCAGTAGTTAAAACTTATTTTAAAAAAACAAATAGCACTCATTAGTTTCTATAGTTGCCTCTTCAAGTTCTTACTGTTTTGTGGATGCGTTTCTCAGCACTTTGATGAATACTAGCTCAACTTATCCCTGTACATCCTTTTAATGCACACAAGCAACCTTCTATATTCTTCCCTTGATGTTTCCAGGAAGATTATAGACATTTTTGCTGGTATCCTAATTACTAGAGCTAATCTATGGATTTTAGTAACAGTCCTTTATGTATACACTTTGCAAGATTATTTTACCTCTGGGGAGAAAAACTTTTACATGATTTTTATCTTTTGCAATAGATCGCATGCTATATTATAGAACATACCTGTACTCTTATTTGATAATACTGGAATAACAAAGCAAATTATCTTTTTCTAGTAGTATTAGTATTACAGGTAGATGTGTAGCATCAATCTTTTACACTATTTGTATGTGCTGTGCCCTGTCTTATCTTTACACTGGCCTTGTGTAAGGGAATCAGTACCATTCCCATTTGGAAATTGAGCCAAAGTAAAATGGTTGAGCTTTACTCAAGGACATAGTGCAAATTTGTGTTGAAACAAAGTCCAGACTACAGTTTCTTTGTCTTCCCAATTCTATGTTTATCTACTTGTTTTAAACTTCTCTATCATTTTTGCTTATTTTTAACCCAAAAGAATGATATCTTACTCTTTAAATTTAGACCTGGGAATTCTGACAGCATGGAGATGTACTGCTAATTGAAGTATCATTTGGGGGCTCTTATTAAACATCGTGGTACTCCTGAATGCTAATATCCAATTTTAGACTTATATGTTAGCTTATGCTTGAACATTCTTACTAATTTTTAAGAATACTCCCTTTTCTTTTCTCATAAGATCTCAAAGAATTTGGAGATTAATAAAATAAAATAAAATTCTCTCTTCTCTTTGAATTTCTTTTAAAATATTTTTAAAAACTCAAATGATTCTACTGTTTTGTTTAAAAATTAGTCAGACCTGAACATTTATCTTGGGTACATCTAAGTTGTTTGTTTGATGGGCTCCGTAATCTGAAATCCATACATGCTTGAAACATATGAATTTCGTAAAGTGGAGATTTTAATGAGAAAAAATAAAATGTTTTAGGCATAAAAATATACATAATTTATTTAATTTTATTTTTATAAAAAAAGTATAGGTTTAGTCATTTGATCAAATAAAAATCACTGATAGATTCTATTCTAGCCAAAGGGACTGCTGAATTTAACAAACTAAACTAGTCTCTAATTGAGAATATCCATAGAGAGCTTCATATTTTGGCTGTAGGTTTACACAGCTGAAAACAGTACTCCATCCTAATTCCAACAGCCTGTGAATAACAGTGGACTTTTGCACAGTGAGGCATACGCAGATCACCGTGTGTAGTTTGGCCACTGAGCTGGACATTGCAGGATAGTTCTAGGATTCATCTCCAACCTCACAGGGATGAAGAGCAGGGTTCACCTTCTGCTCTGTCAGCCCCCCTTGACATTGAACCAGATGTCTGGTCATTCAGATACATCCAAAGACATCTAAGCAAACAAAGTGAGCTCCTGTGATTATCTTTGGAAACTGTGAGGTTATTGAGCCCCCATACATCTTCAGTTTATCAAAATCCATTATGCACTCAGTGCCAAGCAGTTCAGCAGTGGGAAATGAATGCAGACTCCATATTCCATTTTCTGCTCTATGAACACATCTCATTTAAGTATGAACACCTGTTCTTCCATGAACAAGTAAGCAGTGCTCTCATTTCTTTTTCTGTGATTTTAAGTTCAGTGTGCTTAGATATTTTTGTAGCACCAGGTAGAATACACAATCTTGTGGGTTGTTGATTTCCATGAAGCTGGTCTGTCAGAGTCCTTTAATTTCAAAAAAAAGATCATCTTTGGAAGCAGTTATGTGACGGATTTCAACAAGTTTCCATCACTTTACTAGTTTAATTAAAGCAAATTGTTTTAAAATCTTCCGCTAACTGGGATGGCTCAGGGTAGGAACATGAAGAAAAATCATAATTTTAGTTTTTCTCCAGCCCATTATGTAACAAAATTGATTGGTTTCAAAGTCAGAACACATTTTTTCTCCTAATGAATGTTGCCACCAAAACTGTCATAGTTTATATAAAACTCTGTTTTAGACATCCATTGAGTGTCATTGTTTATTTTGTCTGGGTAGCATTTATGGTGCTATATACAGAAGAAAGACTGAACCTGGAAGTTCCTGTAGGGTAGGGGATATATTTTATATCTACTTTGTTTAGGAATGAACTTCCTTGGCTCCAAGTTTAATTACAGTTATGGGCCTTCACCTCCTTCACTTCCTGTTGCCTGTAAGTGACTAGAGGCTTGATTGAATCATCTGCAACTGCCTGGATCTGAGGAAGCTCCCTTGTAAAGTGAGAAGAGTAAAAGGTATCCTAGAGTGACCAGCATCTTTTTCCCTGAAATAATTGCTTGCATTCTGCAACAGAAAAAGGAAATGTGCTGGGGCAGACTTGGAGGGACTTTCATATTGAGGACAGGAACAAAGAGAGGTGTAAAGAGTAAATGCTCCTGGGTAGGTGAGGTGGCAGACGGACCCCTGGGGGAAGCCAGCAGTCTGGGAAACGGGCATCCGGGGTGAGCCCAAGGAGATGAAAAGTTGAGAGCCCAGGCCAGCTCTACCAAGGAGCCCTTGAATCAGTTGAGGCCTATTAGGGATGGTGCCCAGACTCCCACACTGCCCTAAGAATCACTGTGGCTTGGAAGCGGACCTGCACTGCTGTCAGTGCCAGGGGCTTGGCCACAGTGGCTTAGACAAAGACTGGTGGTAAAGGAGCCTGCTAACCTCAAAGGAAGTGCTTTGGCACTAGCACTGCAACATAGGAGAAAGTAGGGTTGGTCTCCTGAGCAACCTGGACATGGAAAGAGAAGAGAAAGACAGAAAGGGAAGACAGATTTCCTACTCAGTGGGTAAATGGAGGTAGAGGTGAGTTTTAATTTGGAAAGTAAAAGAATATAACCTAATTTTATCCATAGCTAAGTTAGCAACGCCAATCATGTCAGTTACATGTGGCAAATGAGAACATTTGCCTCTGCTTAATCACTACCAATAATATCAGTGTCATTAAGAGTAGTAATGATAAATATTATTTTTAGTATTAGTAATTCTATACCTATTATGTGGCCAGACTCTATTATAGATGCTTACAGATGCTTTCCTCAGTTCTTATAACTCTGCGTGGTAGATATCATGATTCTTGTTCTTTGGAGGCTTGGGTGCTGGGAGAAATTAACCAAAGCCACCCAACTAAATAAATGAATGCTCCACAATTCAAACTCAGGCCAGTGCAGTTCTATAGCATCTCCTGGGTTTTTCTGGCAGCCATCTTACTTGCTGTTTCTAATGCATCACGTTGAATCAATACAATATTTACCACAGACGAAAATGATCTTCATGGGCAGATTCTGAGCTATAGCCTCAAATAAACTTTGTCATCTCTTTACTATGCTGGCAGTTTTGCTTTGGGAAAGAAACTGAAATTTCATGTGTCTGTTCTCACCCCTTTGCCTCTGGACAGGAGCTTGTTGTGATTGTGCAGCAGCTGCTCTAAGTGCTGGCTGGGGATTCCAGCAGGATCAGTGCCTGTTCACTGGGGCAAGGTGTGTGGGGGTAGAGAGCTTCTACAAACCCGTAACAAAAGGCAACTCAATAGAATAATGGGCCAAAATGTGAGAAGACAAAATTCAGACACCCACAAATACAAATAAATGCTTAAAACGTTGTTCAGACTCAAAAGTGTTCAGGGCCATGCAAATTAAAGCAACATCATGACTTGTTTTGTGTTTATCAGCTTATCAATAGTGAAAAATGACGGATACCCTCTAGGGTCAGTAAGGAGCAAGAAAACAGCACTGTTTGGGAGAATATAGGTAGATGTAGCTTCTTAGAAGTCAGCTAGGCATTACCTACCAAATTTTAAATGCCTGTATAAGCAATTCCACTTATAGAAGTAAATCTTTAGGAAATACTGGTATACATTTTAAGGATATTTATTGTGGCATTGTTTAAAATAGCAAATAAACAATCTAAATACCAATTTCCAGAGAGATTGTTAATCAATTTGTAGCCTAATCAGTCTAGTCTGGTGGTGAAGGCCATGGGCTTTAGAACTAGATTGCCTGAGTTTGAATCCTAGTGCCACCTCTTAACTGGCTCTATGACCTTGAGCAACTTATTTTTCATGTCTATGTCTCAGTTTTCTCATCTGTAAAGGGGATAATAAATAGTATCTATTAATGGTACTAATGGGGTACCATTAGTGATTGTGTTCAGACAGCTACAGCACTTAAAGTCTGACACATAGTAAGCATTATAGAAATGGTTTATTTTATATGCCTCTAAAGTACTTGAATTTTATTTACTGTAAACTTGTATTAATTTTGTGATGAAAAAATAAGGATATCATACATATCTGGTCAGCATATTATGAGCATATTGTGTAGAGCTTGTATGTTTATTAGATATTGAGCTAATTATAATACTGTAAAGGTTATCTAGTAGTTCCAGGGATAGCTTAAAAATTGCTGTGTTTAAAATTTAGTTAAGTTAGAGCCTACTAAAAATGCCTAAAATCAGTCAATCACTATGAAAGCTCAACCATTTGGGTATGTGAGTTGTTCTGGAACTCAGAATACTTTGGCTAAGTGAAAAGACCTTATTATGAAAATAACAGATTTTCATTTCTTCTCTAATTTTATAACCCTTGGCAATACAATCTTTGTTTTGCTGTGAAACGTTTGAAAAGGAAATGAGGGTACACACCAAGTTTTATTTTCTAAAATAAATGCATTTAAATGTTGCCTAGAGATTCTAGTATGTTGCAACATCAGGATATCACCTGGAAGGGAAATGCTAGGGAAGTGTGGGAGAGGGGCTTGCTTGAGATCTCTAGACTTAAGCATGGGTGCCTAAGTCACAGACATGCTGAGGCAACAGCTTTAAAATTCCCTGAAAGAGGATATTTTGGGAAGGTCTTTCTTTGGGGATGCTTCGGAGCCTGGCTCGGTCAGTACTTGTGATGTCCACAGACGCATACCACCTGGTGGACCCTGGAGGTAACTTCAGTGAGTGGCCATAGGACACAGTTCTGTTCCAACTTGGATTGTCCCCTGTCATCACACAGTGTGGAGTAGGTCAAGTTAATGAAGTTCATATTTCTGTATTCAAAATTCTGCTGGTTCCTTTCTCCAGTGATAAGAGATGAATGGGGCAGTTGCCAGATGACTGTATTTAGTTAAGAAAGGACGTTGTTACAGAATTTAGTTAAGAAAGGACGTTGTTACAGAAATTTGGAGGCTTGGGTGCTGGGAGAATATGACTACTTTTGATGACTACTATGACTACTTTTATTATGACTACTTTTATTATATATGATAATATGACTACTTTTATTCTTTTAGAAAGAGCAAAGGAATTCTTTGCTATAAAAACCATAAAGGGTTTTCTTCTTACTTGCCTTTAAAATTTTGAGAAATTTAAGCAGTACAGAAAAAGGTGCACAGAATCCTATAACCATACCCACAGAATATCCAGAATTGAGAAGTGTTAACATTTTGTAATACTGAACACAGTCATTATTTTTAACTAAAAGAAAGAAAACATTCCGTATGTGGTATTGGCACAAAGACAGATATGTAGATCAATGGAACAGAATTGAGGGTCCAGAATTAATCTTCAGCAAAGGAGGCAAGAATATACAATGGAGAAAAAGCAGTTTCATCAGCAAGTGGTGTTGGGAAAACTGTGTAGTCTCATGTAAATCAATGATGTTAGAACACTCCCTCATACCATATACAAAAATAAACTCAAAATGGTTTAAAGGCCTAAATATCAGACATGATACTATAAAACCCACAGAACAGAACATAGGCAAAACATTCTCTAAAATAAATCATAGCAATATTTTCTTAGCTCAGTGTCTGAAGGCAAAAGAAATAAAAGGAAAAATAAGCAAATGGACCTAATTAAACTTACAGGCTTTTGCACAGTAAAGGAAACCATAAACAAACAAAAAAAGAACCTACAGACTGGGAGAAAACATCTGCTAATGATGTGACAGACAAAAGCTTAATTTCCAAAATATACAAAGAGCTCATACAGCTCAATATCAAAAAAATAACCCAATCAAAAAATGGACAGAAGATCTAAATAGACATTTCTCCAAAGAAGACATACAGATAGCCAACAGGCACATGAAAAGATGCTCACCATCACTAATTATTAGAGAAATGTAAATCAAAACTACAATGAGGTATCACCTCACATCAGTTAGAATGGCCATCATCAAAAAGTCTATGAATAAGAAATCATAAAAGAATTGAGGAACAGACCAAGAAGATATAGAGAAATACTTAATAAAAAGATAGAAGATTTAAAGAAAAATCAAACAGATGAACAATACAATGACTGAAATGAAAAATACACTAGAAGGAATCAATAGTGGAATAAATGAGGCAGAAGAAGGGATAAGTGAGCTGGAACACAGACTGGTGGAAATCACTGCCACTGAACAGAATAAGGAAAAAAGACTGAAAAGAAATGAGGATAGTCTAAGATCTTTGTGACGTTAAATGCACCAACATTCACATTATAGGGGTCCCAGAAGGAGAAGAGAGAGAAAAAACACCTGAGAAAATATATGAAGAGCTAATAGCTGAAAACTTACCTAACACTGGAAAGGAAATACTCAAATACAGGAAGCTCAGAGTCCCATACAGGATAAACTCAAGGAGGAACATGCCAAGGCACATATTAATCAAATTGACAAAAATTAAAGACAGAGAAATTATTAAAAGCAATAAGGGAAAAGCAACAAATAACATACAAGGGGATCCCCATAAGGTTTTCAGCTGATTTCTCAGCAGAAACTCTGCAGGCCATAAGGGAGTGGCATGATGTTCTTAAAGTGTAGAAAGGGGAAAACCTACAACCAAGAACACTCTACCCAGCAAGGCTCTTGTTCAGATTCGATGGAGAAATCAAAAGCTTTAAAGACAAGCAAAACTAAGAGAATTCAGCACAACCAAATCAGCTTTACAACAAATGCTAAAGGAAATTCTCTAAGCAGAAAAGAAAAAGTCACAACTAGAAACAAGAAAATTATGAATGCAAAAGCTCACCAGTACAGACAAACATACAGGTAAGGCAGGAAATCAACTACACACAAATTTTATACAAAACCAATATTCGTGAGAAGAGGAAAGTACAAATGCACGATATTGGAAATGCATTTGAAATTAACAGACCAGCAACTTGAAACAATTTTGTATAAATATAGACTTCTATATCAAAACATCATGGTAACTGATAACCAAAAATCTGTAATAGATACACACACAAAAAAGAAAAATACAAATACAAATAAAACACTAGATATAATCATTAAAATCATGAGAGAAGAGAACATAAGAGGAAGGGAAGAAAAAAAAAGACCTACAAAAGCAAATCCAAACCAATTAGCAAAATGGCAATAAGAACATGCATATCTATAATTACCTTAAATGTAAATGGAGTAAATGCTCCAACTGAAAGACATAGACTGGCTGAATGGTTACCCAAAAAAGACCTGTATACTATCTACAAGAGACCCAATTCAGATCTAGGGACACATACAGACTAAAAGTGAGGGGATGGAAAAAGGTATTCCATGCAAATGGAAATCAAAAGAAAACTGAAGTAGCAATTCTCATATCAGACAAAGTAGACTTTAAAATAAAACTGTTACAAGAGAGAAAGGACACTACATAATGATCAAGGGATCAATCCAAGAAGAAGATATGCCATTTGTAAATATATATGCACTCAGCATAGGAGCACCTCAATATATAAGGCAAATACTAACAGCCATAAATGGACAGATCATCCAGACAGAAAATCAATAAGGAAACACAGGCACTAAATGATGTATTAGACCAGATGGACTTAATTGATATTTATAGAGCATTCCATCCAAAAGCAGCAGAATACACATTCTTTTCAAGTGCACATGGAACATTCTAGTTCACATGGAACATTGGTACAATTGCTGTGGAGAACAGTATGGAGGTTCCTTAAAAAAGTAAAAATAGAACTACCATGTGATCTAGCAGTCCCACTCCTGGGCATATATCTGGAGCAAACCGTAATTTGAAAAGATACATGCACCCCAATGTTCATTGCAGCATTATTTACAATAGCCAATATATGGAAACAGCCTACATGTCCATTGGCAGAAGAATGCATAAAGAAAATGTGGTACATTTATAAATGGAATATACTCAGCCATAGAAAAAAATGAAATAATGCCATTTGCAGCAACATGGATGGACCTAGAGATTATCATACTAAGTGAAGTAAGTCAGAGAAAGACAAATATTATATGATGTCACTTATATGTGGAATCTAAAAAAAAGATATAAATGAACTTATTTACGAAACAGAAAGAGACAGACATAGAAGACAAACTTATGGTTACCAAAGGGGAAAGGTGGGGGGGAGGGGTAAATTAGGAGATTGGGATTAACATATATACCCTACTATATATAAAATAGATAATCAACAAGGACCTGCTGTATAGCACAGGGAACTCTAGTCAATATTCTGTAATAACCTATACGGGAAAAGAATCTAAAAAAGAATGGATATATGTATTTGTATAACCAATTTACTGTACACCTTAAACTAACACAACATTGTAAATCAACTATACTCCAATATAAAATAAAAAATTAAAATAATCCTTCATTCCTGTTTACAATTGAATAATATTTCCTTGAATGCATAGACCACATTTTGTTTTTCCAGTCATCCGTTGACAGACATTTGGGTTGTTTCTGCCTTTTGGCTATTGTGATAGTATTGCAATGAATATTAACTTACAGGTATTTGAATATCCATTTTTACTTTTGAGTATATTCCTATGAGTGGAACTGCTTGGTTATATGATAGTTCTATGTTTAACTTTTTGAGGAACTGTCAAACTCTTTTTCCAAAGTGGCTGCACCATTTTACATTCCCATGAGCAATATGTGAGGGTTTCAGTTTCCCCATAATCTTGCCATATTTGTTTTTTTCTATTATTTAAAACTTTTTTTTTTTTTTATTATAGCCATTCCCCTGAGTGTGCTTCCACAGTTTTTGGCCTACAAGAATAGAGTTGCTGTGAGAGTCATGAGAAAGGCTGTGGGTTAAACAGGTTAGGATGGAATAATTATTGTTCAGTTTGGACAGGTTGAATTTGAGATGTCTCTTAGACATCCAAGTGGCATTGTTGACTAGACATTGGATGGATAAGTCTGGAGTTAGAAAATGAGGTTTGGGCTAGAGATATAATTTGGGAGTCATTGGCATTTAATTGCTACTTAAAGCTATGGGACTAGAATATAGACAGAGAAGAAAACCAAGGATTGAGCCCAAAGACACTCCAAAAATTAAGAAGTTGGGTAGAAGAGGAGGAGCATAAACGTAGGCAAAGAAGGAACAATCAGTGAGGTAGGCAGAAAATCAAGAGAGTTAGATGTACTTAAAGGCCAGGTGAGAAAAGTTCATAAAGGATGAGGATGATTAACTGTGTGAAAGGTTTCAAAGCTCAAGTATTCTTAGAACTGAGACTTGGGTATTAGATTTGGCAATGTGGAGTCATTGCCAACTTGAATGACAGCAGTGTCAGTAGAGTGGTGGGGAATGGAGACAGTCAATATAGATAATGCTTCTCAAGTTTTGTTGTAGGAAGTAAAAAATGACACAATGGCTGGTGGGAAAAATGGGGAGAAGGGAAGGTCTTTTTTCTTTCTTTTTAAGGTAGGAGAGATAATAGGATTTTGTATGCTGATGGAAGTCAGTCAGTATAGAGCAAAAAATTGATTTTTTAAAGAAGAAGGGGTAATTACTTAAGAGATGTCCATCGACCTGAGGGGCTGGGATATAGGGTACAAACAGAGGAAGTTTAGACAGCAGCATAGCTAGTTCATCCTTGGTAATAGGTGGGAAGGCAGGTTCCATGTATTCAGATAAAGGAAGGTGGGAAATAAGGCAGTGGGATCTGTGGAAGTGAAGTGAGAACAAAGGTAATAAGCTGAGAGTGGGAATAAGGAAAAAGATGTTGGTAATTTGGAGAGAGATAAGAAAATGTTAAATAGCCTATTGGGATGGTGGATGAATAAATGGACTAGAGATGAGAATGATTTCTTGTGAATGTTTGGGATCCACTTGTGATGCAGGCATGAATTTGAAGTTAGTTTTTCTCTGGCCATACTGGCTGCACAGGTGCAGGAGTGGAGAGTGGATGAGAGCTGGAGGACCAGGAGGCATAACAAAGCAGGAGAAAGGCAAGGGAATAGAGAGTGATTTTACTGATTGGTTTTGATTTTAAGCTGGATATGCATGAAAGAGAAGACATCGAGGGCTTAGATATAGTGACACAGTACTATGATCAATGGATTGCTGATCCTAGGAGGGATAAAAAATCATTGAAGTCAAGAGTGAGAGGAAAAGATAGAGGCTTGTGGGCAGAGAGTGGGATGCATTAAATTGAGATTATGAAGCGTTTGAAGCTAGTGGTAATGACATGGGAGTGAATGGCTGAGGCAGAAGATGATTGAAAGAGGTGGTTCAAGGAAATGAGACACCATAGTACTGGAAAGACCATTCACATATATGTTTACTTTTTCAAGATTAAGACACAAGTGGTGATGGAGATGTTCCATCACAGTAAGAAAGAAGGAGAAGAGAACTGACCTGGGGGTCCATAGATAATGGTGACACTTAGTATTGAGTGATCTAGTCTGATGACATGAGATTCAAAGCTGGGGTGTTTAGGGAGGAGAAGAGAGAGAATGAATGGTCTCAAAGTGGCAGTGAAGAGCAGGGAGGATATCTACTTCCATCTCCTTATCCAGTGGTACGAGGACAAAGGGAGAAATACAACTTTCCATTGAAAAGACTGGAGGGAAAGCAGTGGTCCCAGGGAAAGCCAAGTTTCTATTAAGGCAAGGAGGTGAGGAAAAGGTTGAGGAATAGATAATATGATAATATAATACAGGAAATATTGTATAGTAGATAATATGGATATTATAGTAAGCAATATTATGCATAAATTATAGTGTTATTTTGGGTATATACAGCTTTTTTAAAAGGCAGGGTAGTATTCAAAATCAAATTTTTCTTACATGATCGCGGTTCCCTTCCTTATGATCCTTGGTATTTCTGTGGTGTCTGTTGTAATGTCTTCTTTTTCATTTCTGGTTTTATTGATTTGGGCCCTCTCCCTTTTTATTCTTGATGAGTCAGGCTAAAAGTTTATCAATTTTATCTTTCCAAAGATCTAGCTTTTAGTTTCATTGATATTTTCTACTGTTTTTTAGTCTCTATTTCATTTATTTCTGCTCTGATATTTATGTTTTCTTTCCTTCTACTAACTTTGGGTTTTGTTTGTTCTTCTTTCTCTAGTTGCTTAGGTGTAACTTTATGTTGTTTATTCGAGATTTTTCTTGTTTCCTGAGGTAAGTTTGTATCACTATAAACTTTACTCTTAGAACTGCTTTTGCTGCATTCCATAGGCTTTGGATCATCGTTTTTCATTTTCATTTGTCTCTAGGTAGTTTTTGATTTCCTCTTTGATTTCTTCAGTGATGCATTTGTTGTTTAGTAACATATTGTTTAGCCTCCACATGTTTGTGTTTTTTGCAGTTTTTATTTTCTTGTAGTTGTTTTCTGATCTCCTAGCATTGTGGTTGGATGCTTGATATATGTTTGTGTTTTTTGCAGTTTTTATTTTCTTGTAGTTGTTTTCTGATCTCCTAGCATTGTGGTTGGAAAAGATGCTTGATATGATTTCAATTTTCTTAAATTTACTGAGGCTTGCTTTGTGGCTAGCATGTCATCTATCTTGGAGAATGTTCCACATGCACTTGGAGAATGTGCCAGTATCTTGGAGAATATTCTGCTTTTAGATGAAATGCTGTCTCTATATATCAGTTAAGTACATTTGGTCTAATGTGTTATTTAAGGTCTGTGTTTCCTTACTGACTTACTGTTTGGATCATCTGTCCATTGACATTAAGTGGGGTGTTAAAATCCCCTACTATTATTGTGTTACTGTTGATTTCTCTTTGTCTGTTAGTATTTGTCTTATATCAATACATTGAGGTGCTCCTATATTGGGTGCAAGATATTAGTATATCTTCTTCTTGGATTAACCTCTTGATCATTATTGTAGTGTCCTTCTTTGTCTCTTAAGTCTATTTTGTCTTATATAAGTAAGTATTGTTACTCTGGCTTTCATTTGATTTCCATTTGCATGGACTACCTTTTTCTGTCCCCTTACTTTCAGTCTGTATGTGTTTCTAGATCTGAAGTGAGTTTCTTGTAGGCAGCATATATATGGGTCTTGTTTTGGTATCCATTCAGCCAGTCTGTGTCTTTTGGTTGGAACATTTAGTCCATTTATATTTAAGGTAACTATCGATATGTATGTTCTTATTGCCATTTTGTTAGTTGTTTTGGATTTGTTTTTTACATCTTTTTTTCCCCTCCTTTTGTTCTCTCGTGATTTGATGACTGTCTTTAGGCTATGTTTTTATTTCTTTTTCTTTTTTGTGTATAAAACTATAATAGATTTTTGGTTTGCAGTTACCATGAGGTTTTTATATAGCAGTCTCTCTCTCTCTCTATATATATATATATACACACACACACACACACACACACACACATACATATATATATATTCTTTCATGTTGCTGATCTCTTAATTTCAAATGCATTTTTAGAAACCCTGCATTTGTACTCTCCTTCCTTCACAACTACTGTTTTTGATATATTTTACATCTAATTGTTTTGTATATTTCTTAACTGCTTATTGTGGATGCAGATTATTTTAGTACTTTTGTCTTTTATCCTCTCTACTAGCTTTGTGTGTGGATGGTTTCCTACCTTTACTATATGTTTGCCTTAACCAGTGATCTTTTTCATTTCATAATTTTCTTGTTTCTAGTTGTGGCCTTTTCTTTTGCACCTAGAGAAGTTCCTTTAGCATTTGTCGTAAAGCTGGTTTGGTGGTGCTAAATTCTTTTAGCTTTGGCTTGTCTGTAAAGCTTTTGATTTCTCTATCAAATCTTAATGAGAGCCTTGCTGGGTAGAATATTCTTGGTTGTAGGTTTTCCCCTTTCATCACTTTAAATATATTGTGCCACTCCCTTCTGGTCTGCTGAGTTTCTGCTGAAAAATCAGCTTGATAGCCTATGGGAGTTCCCTTGTACAATATTTGTTGCTTTTCCCTTCCTGCTTTTGAGATTCTCTCTTTATCTTTAATTATTGTCATTTTCATTACGTTAGTATGTATGTTTCTGCCCAGTTTGTTGTTTGGTCAGAGGCATCTCAGCTTTGGCACCTACAGGCTGTTGGCTGGGCCAAGTCTTGGTGCCAGGATGTCAGCCTCCAGGAGAGCTCATGCAGATGAATGCTCCCCAGTATATCTGCCACCAGTGTCTGTGTCCCCAGGGTGAGCCACAGCTGCCCCCTACTTCCCCAGGAGACCCTCCAAGACCGGCAGGTAGGTCTGTCCCAGGCTCCTATCAAATTACTGTTTTTGCCCTGCGTCCTGGTGCATTGAGATTTTGTTTGCCCCCTTTAAGAGTGTGAAGTTTCTATTTCCCCCAGTCCTGTGGGGCTCCTGCAGTTAAGCCCTGCTGGCTTTCAAAGCCGGATACTGTGGAGACTCATCTTTCTAGTGCTGGGCTCCAGTGCTGGGGAGCCTGACATGGGGCTCAGAACTCTCACTCCTGTGGGAAAATTTCTGCAATATAATCATTCTCCTGTTTGTGGGTTGCTCACCCGTAGGGCATGGGATTTGATTATATCTTCCTACTCGTTTTGTTGTGGTTCCTCTTTATATCTTTGGTTGTAGAAGATCTTTTCTGGTGCGTTCCAGTCTTTTTCATTGATGGTTATTCTGCAGACAGTTGTAATTTTGATGTGCTTGTGAGAGGAGGTGAGCTCAGGGTCTTTCTACTCTGATATCTTGGTCACTCTCTCCCTGTAGTTCTCTTCCTACACATATGACCTATAACTTAGAGAGTCAACAGCTGCATACGAAAATAATCTCCAACAGAAATCCAGCACATAAAAGGCTTTGTTGCATAAATGAATATAAATATCATCATGTCAGCTTGAGATCAAAAGGAATATGGCAGAGGCTTAAAATTTCTAAAGGAATGTTCTGTTCCCTCCAAGGATTATGTTACTCCATTTAACAAATATTTATTGAGCAGTGAGTATCTGCTGCATCCTGGTATTGAACAGGACAGATAAGGTCCTATCTTTAACAGAGCTTAAATTTAAATGGGTACAACTCATGAGCATAAAACTAGATTTTTGAATGAAGAGACTTGTGCATGATTGAGATGTTTTTCCATTAGGTGCCCAAAGATTATTTAAAATTTTATTCAGAAGTGGACTCATTTTTATTTACACATAATGAGACCTTTTTGCAGCCCCACCACAACTAAGGGACACAGGTTTTGTGTGTGTGTGTGTGTGTGTGTGTGTGTGTACACAAAGGAGAAAAGAATCACATATCTATCATCTCTCCCCTCTTCTTGCCCTCCTTCCCTCCATCAAATTTGAAAGCCTAGAGTGTTGAGTACAGAATTATTGAAAATTTTAAACTTACCTTAACCTTCTTCTGTAATTTACTAATCCTTTTTCTATAGATGAAAGAATACCATTTGGATAAGTGAATGGAATACATTTATTTAAAGATACAGAAAGAATAAGCAAGAATTTTCTAGGTATCTTTTATGGTTTTCATTATAGATATGTCTTTTTTTTTTTGCATTGCTAGAGACATTATTTTTTTCCCATTCGAGTGTATATGCAGCAGAAATTAGAGTGGATGCAGTGGCTAGTAGGGATTTGGTAAAGTGAAGGGCACAGGCTTCTCTGAGGGGACTGCAGGTCTATGTTATATAGGGTGGGGATGCAGGTCCAGAGGGGCCAGATCTTCTCATTTTTCAAATGAAATCAGAAAACTAGATTTTTAATGAGTTCCCATTTTTTTAAAATGTTGGAAACTGATTCTATCATGTTTACAGTGAAGCCAAGGAAAATATTCATTCTACAGGTAGGCAGTTTGAGATCTCTGATACAGACCATCACCCAACCAGTCGCATACCATTTATAATGTTTTGTGACTGCCGTGGTCACTTCAGAATGTAGTTCCAAAGATGCAGACTTACTTGTGGATTTGTACCCTCATTGTGCAGATGTTCCAGTCTTCCCCATTTTATATTTGCTCTGTTTAGGGCCCTCTAGGCCAGCACTGTCCAATAGAACGTTCTGCAATGATAGAACTGTTCAGTATGTGTGCTGTCTGATACAGGAGCCACTAGCCACATGGGACTGTTGAGCACTGGGAATGAGGCTAGTGTGAATAAGAAACTGAATTAAAAATTTTGTTTTATTTTAATTAATTTAAACTTAAACTTAAATAGCCATATGTGGCCAGTGGCTACCAAGCCATACCTCCTGGTCTCTGCACAACTCTCATCCTCACAGAAACCCAACTAAGAGTTACTGAATTGATTGACCCAAATCCTGATAAACCTTTGATTCACAAAGTGTAGTAAGGAGAGAAGGGAGCAAACCCACCCCAACAGTGGCGGCGCCAGGGCAAAATTTCACACACCTAAATGTGTGAATCATAAACAAAGCTAAGTAAAATGTATTCCTCTCACCTCAACAGGTATTCCTTTTGTTAGGGCCTAGAAGACCAGCTTCACAGAATACTTGGACTCCTGGGGCTTCTTCCCTGAAGCATGATGGTATGAGGAAAGCTAGCCCTTCTGTCCCCAGCCCCAGTCCACCCTGCATCACAAGTGGCCTGACCAGCAAGCTTGGGTAGAGTGGAACTTTACATAACCAGTGATCAAAGACTATATTTGGAACACTTCTGCTATTCCTATGGCATGTTCCACCTTTCCTCCCTTTTGGCTATAGCTGCATTTAACTTTAATACATTGTACACAGCTTTGTGGAATTGCAATATAAAATGAAATTCTGTGTTGATTTGGGCATAGACCTTCCCTCTGAGACAAGCTCTATGATCCGACTGATCCCTTTTGGAGCCCCTTGTAAGCTCCTACCCCATCACCTACAAATTGAGGGATAATCACTTTTCTGAAAGGGTTTGTCCCGAATTCTTTAGAGGTAAAATATAACTGAACTTGGCTGCTGCTTTTAAAGAGTATTTAAGAGCTGAAACAAGGAATGGGTACAGATGTGACTTTGGCCAAAGGTTAATAAGGAGAGTTCACCTCATTAAGCTACCTATTTACCATCTTCATTAAACTGCCTATTGCATCACTAAGTCATCTTCAGCACTATGCCTCAGAAGACTTTTCTTGGGGCAGTCATTTATGCCAAAAGAATCAGGGAGTGGAAGATACATTACAGATTGCTTTTAATCCATGTATAAATCAATCTCATGAGTTCTGTGTGATTAAAGTCGATTAAAACATCAGATATCTTAATGCTTAGGATGTGTATATGGATTATCCTCATCTAAATAACATCTTACAAATGATTTATACATTCTGGTATTAGGGTAATAAAAAAGAGTTGTACTGTATGCATGTTTGTGTGTGTGTGTGAAAAACTTGAGCAGGTTCGGTTGGAGGACAGCTTTGGAAACTTTAAGATCACATTCTTTTCTAATTGGAGGCATTTATTCAGTGTTGTATCTGGCATGTGGTAATGAAAGTTATTTTGTTACCACTCAGAGAAGGCTGGAGAACTCTGCCCTTATTATGCTGCAGCTCCCTCCTGTGGTGAAAAAGGAGAACAGGACCATAACCTGTGACAGTTGAAGAAAAGAAATAGAACTGTAAAGGGTAAACTGAGATGGCCTCCGGCCAGTTGTCTGTATAATTCAGGATTGTCTAGGAAACAGGCTCCATGTCTTTTACTAGATAGCTTACACCCCGCAAAGGATTCTGATATGTGATTGCTGCTACCCTCCCTGAGGGCACTCACATTTTATTGCTGTCGCCTTAATTTTCTCCTTACAGTATCCACTTCTCATGGTTAGAAGCTCTCTTGTATGATTTCATATCTCATAAATAATCCCATAATTGAAATTAATGTAAATATGTTACTGCCAAAATGTGTTTTTCCCTATGTAACTGTGTTCATAATATAAATACTTGGCAATCTTTGGGTGGTTTTAAGAAGTGATGGTTTCTTTTTCTCAGGGCCTTGACCTAATTTTCCTCTGCCAACATTAATTTCAGTCTATTGAAACAGAGACCTCTGATACATTACTAGAAACTGAAAGGCATCCCTAAATGCTCTATGATTCTTCGACTGAGTGGGTTTGCTTGAGATTAAATTTGAAAGCACCATCTTGCCCACGCTATTATTTCTAAGGGATTCTGTAATCACTGGTCTATGCTGAACTTTCCTTTAGCTCTGCCGCCTGAATGGGCTGCAGCTTTGGGGCTGGGCAAGGGTGGGTAGGTGAGGCTAAACTCATTCAATAACAGAGCAAAACATCGAGGCAATACGGGAAGATGGGGCTTCGGTTTAAACCTGGAGATGGGAGGAAAAGGGAAAGATAAGTGGTTCCCAACAGTTCTAGGTACTTTCACCATAGGCATCTTTGCCACATTTTCACTGCATAACTAATGGGCAGTAAGGCAATTTTGCAGTAAAAAATAAAATAATGAAAAACAAAAGAAGGACATTAAAAAAGGACCCAAGGAAACATGAGAAATAAATAATAAAATTAAAAAGACTTTATTCTGAAATACAAAATATTTGAATACATTCAAAATGTGTGAAGATTCATGGCAATACTTTGCAAATAATTGATTTTATTTTGTGTGCTGTACCTAAGCACTTTTTCTCAGGAGTCTTTTTCGTTCACAGTATTTTATACATTTTTTTTGCTCGTTGATTCGTCTCTTGTTCAGCATCACACTCTTTCTATTTTGCTAAAATTTCTTCCTTCATTAAGAGAGGTATCAGTTTCCAAACACCAGGATGCATATTTTTAACTGAATTTTGTATTGTTTTGTGAACGCCTCTACACTGTTGTTTGTTCTTGGCATATTGTCACATGTGCTTTGGTAGATATCCCAAAGTTCTATGGGAAATGTAGGTTCAACTCTGTGCCTTTGAGGCTCTCAGCTTCTTTCTCCTCTAGTGTAGTGTGTTTCAAAATAAGAAACCAACTCCCAGGGCAAATCATCATCATCCATCAGCTCATTAAAGCCATCAATAACTGGAAGAAATGTTAACATTTCAACCAGTTGAAACCAGATTGTAAACCTTTCACAGCAAAATTGTCTTAAGTTATGCAGAAAGATGCTTGCGACAAAGATGCTTACAACAAAATTACCGAAAGAGGTACCACATTTCTCTCTGTTCTTTTTGAGAGGGTTGGCAGGTGTAATTCTGCTGCTGTGGAATAATTAGGAGTCTGCTGTTTCTTTTCCTCTGGATTCTCACCCACAGGGGAGTCCTGGATTGTGGTAGCAGGGAATGGGTGTCACAGTAGCTGTAGGAAGCTTCCAGTCTCTACTGGCTACTGTTTTGGATGCCAAATAAACTTTTTTTTTTTTTTTTTTTGCGGTACACGGGCCTCTCACTGTTGTGGCCTCTCCCGTTGCGGAACACAGGCTCCGGACCTGCAGGCTCAGCGGCCATGGCTCACGGGCCCAGCCGCTCCGCGGCATGTGGGATCTTCCCGGACCGGGACACGAACCCGCATCCCCTGCATCGGCAGGCAGACTCTCAACCACTGCCCACCAGGGAAGCCCCAGATAAACTTTTTATTAATGCAGGGCCAACATGTAAAAATACTGAGTAGACGAGTAAATGAACATTCTTCGGAAGGAGGTAATGTCTCGCTGGGCTTCTCAAATACATTTTAAATATCTTTTAAAGGTACAATAAATGTCTCACTAGAAGGATAAAATGGATTTGCTCTGTAAGAAAACACAAAATATGAACTATTTGTACATATTTGGAAAAGAATTTCTCTTTGCTTACACTCT